>NC_086455.1:128167191-128467191 GCF_028390025.1 Pseudophryne corroboree
TTGTGAGACCAATGTTCTAGAACAACTGCTCCCTGGACGCAGCCTTTATCAGAAGATCATCCAGGTAAGGGATTACGTTCACTCCTTATTTGCGGAGTAGTATCATCATCTCTGCCATCACCTTGGTGAACACCCTCGGTGCCATGGAGAGACCAAATGGCAGGACCTGGAACTGGTAGTGAAAACTGTAGATAAGCCTGGTGAGATGGCCAGATCGGAATGTGAAGGTACGCATCCTTGATATCCAGAGACACTAGGAATTCCCCCTCTTCCAGACCTGAGATCATCACTCTCAGAGACTCCATCTTGAACACTTTTAAGTATGGGTTCAATGACTTGAGGTTCAGAATCGGTCTTACCGAACTGTCCGGTTTCGGTACTACAAACAAGTTGGAATAGTAACCCTTGTTTTGTACATGAGGTGGAACTGGAACAATGACCTAGGACTGTAAAGACCTAGGACTGTAAAAGTTTTTGAATGGCATCTTTTAAGGTTATTCTTGCCTCTTGTGAAACTTATAAGCCTGATTTGAAGAATCTGTGAGGTGGGAGATCCTGGAACTGCAGCCTATAGCCCTGGGATATAAGGTCTATGACCCAGGTGTCACGATCCTAGGCACGGCGGTTCCCCAGATATGCCAATCTGTGAATCCCTGCCACGTGACACAGTTAGTGGATTCCTGAGCGTGTGCGTTAATTTCAACACGGTCACTACCACCAGCCAAAGTACAAACGTTTAGGGTATGACCCAAGGCAAACTTATGGATTTTGCCTGCACCCGAAATTAATTAATATTTTGGTAACGCCTCTTTCAGAGAGTTGGGTTAGATACACAACAGAAAGCTAGAGGTAAAATTAGATTATTTAAGTAAAACACTTCAAAGCTTATGATACAGAAAAGAAAGTTACAAGATATAATGATAAAAAGTCAGTCACATGAGACAGTTTCAAGAAAAATAAAAAGAGGGAGATAAAACCCACCGATCCTAACACATGCAGAGTGGAACGATGGGATGAAGTAAAGCCTTTTCAGATATTATTGGGACATTACAGAGCTAGGATGCTTCTCCTGACTCGCTTCTTTGATAATGGCCAACTTCCAGTCTGTGTTTCTCCTATTTAAAACTCAGGCTGCCACTTCAGCCCCCCTCCCTCTGGAGAGTTTGTTTTAACCCTTCCAAAGCCAGAGAACGTATTGAGTGTCAGCTCATGCTGAGCTTCCCAGCCACTCGTTCAGGGGCGAATGGCCTTATCTTCTAATAGTCTTTGAATCTCTGGCCATGGTTCTTGTGTAAACAAATGGCCAGTTCTGAGAAGACACAGACCAGGAAGAGCTTAACACCTTTCTGGCCATAGCTCTGGGGTAATTAAACTAGCTCTGGTCAGGAGGAATTTCACACCAGAGTTCTGTGGCTATAATGAAATGCCGCAAAGGGTTGGGGTTTTGGAATCTGCACTGGACCGGATTGTGATTCGACGTTAAACAATTTTTGAACCATGAAGGGCATCTATAGTAACCAACATTTAGCTACCAACTGTTCCAGTTAGATTTTTTGCGGTAGAACTGGGTTGGTGGTGCTCCCGGACAATAGTTCAGAACAAACTATTGTGGGGGGTTTTCTTTTGCAGAGAAGCAAGAGAAAAAAAAAAAAAAAAAAAGACTGTTTTGTTGTCTTTCTGGGGCACACTTTCTATCAATCAATATACAATGTTGCATAGGTGTAAATTTTACAGTGAGTCACTTCCGGTCCGGCGCCCGACTTCCGGGATCTCCGTAACGGAGCTGACTCTGCTTCATTAACACGCCAGGTACGAAATACCGCTCCTGCTGTCTCCATCAGCTCTCCATACAAGGATACAATCCTCAGCTCCCACCCACGCTACATAGTGGCAGCGGGGAATTGCTCATCCCACTCTGTGCGTGCTGCACAGACAGGGATTTTTTGTTTCTATTTCTCTGATTAACAGCACCTATTACACTCCCCAGGATACTGAACACAGGTATAGAGATAGACTTTTGTGCACTCAATCCATACAGGGAGTTTAATCAATTTGGTGTCAAGAATTTTGTAAACAGACCCTTAATTTTGAGCATAACAACTTGGTGCAATGAAAGCCACAATATTAGACTCTTCCCTGCGCAAGGAGAGCATGTTTCTGTAATAATTACAAGGGTAACCAGACAATTGCAATTTATCTCAAGAACTCTACACTACTTTTTTGCAGTCTGTCCATCTTTATAATTTGAGAAAAATATATCAATATAAATGAATCCCTGTACGGGACGGACATAGGGGGTCATTCAGAGTTGTTCGCTTGTTATTTTTTTCGCTACGGAGCGATCAGTTGCAAACTGCGCATGCGCAATGTTCGCAGTGCGTCTGCGCCAAGTAAATTAGCACAAAAGTTTGGTATTTTACTCACGGCCTAACGAAGATTTTTCATCGTTCTGGTGATCGTAGTGTGATTGACAGGAAGTGGGTGTTTCTGGGCGGAAACTGGACGTTTTATGGGAGTGTGCGCAAAAATGCTGACGTTTCTGGGAAAAACGCGGGAGTGGCTGGAGAAACGGGGGAGTGTCTGGGCGAACGCTGGGTGTGTTTGTGAGGTCAAACCAGGAACGAAACTGACTGAACTGATCGCAATGTAGGAGTAAGTCTCAAGCTACTCAGAAACCGCTAAGAAATTTCTATTCACAAATCTGCTAATCTTTCGTTAGCAATTCTGCTATGCTAAGATACACTCCCAGTAGGCGGCGGCTTAACGTGTGCAATTCTGCTAAAAGCAGCTAGCGAGCGAACAACTCGGAATGAGGGCCATAGAACTGCGATCCCAGCAAAGCGGGATACCCATATAAACAGTGTGTTTTTTCATGTGTTTTCATGTTTACTATGGTTCTTATGTTTCTCTATGCTTAAAGAGATAGCGTTTGGTAACCATCTTTGAATATCGTAATGTATTTTGCAACCCATATTTAAATTCACAATTTGTTAATTGAAATTCTTTGATATATTGGTCTCAAATAAATTGAATGAAGGAATGTCACAAGTCAGAAAGAATTAAAGGGACTTATACATAGATTGAAAATTCAATTCAAGGTGGTAGGGATAGCAGACACCTCTCCTGGATGTGGCTTACAAATTCACACATAAAATTACATGAATGAAAACACAAGTGGGAACGTACAATTATAGTATCCACTAGAGTGTCAGCATTTACATGTAATCTCTTTTATGGTCCAGGTATATATTTGTACCTCTCTCTGTGGGAAATTTCTTTGTGGATTTGACCAACCCCTCCGAGTAATTTAACATACAATTTGGGTAGTTCCAGGGACATCTCACTCCCTATTTCTTTAACTTTGTCCATTTTCTTTTACTCAAACACTCAATCATCCACATTTAAAGGATTGTCATCTGCAATGCCCATTATGGTAACAGGGGCCTCCTAGTGGACAGCAGAAGTGCTATACTGATTCTATATTTCAATCCTGAATCATCAGGTCTATCACTTTTTCTATTCTATTCTATCAAAACTTGGAAAATTATTTTTCAAGCACTTTCTCATCCAATTGGGCACTCCCATACACCAGTAGATGTTTGCCTAAACATCTACAGTCATACCACGCTGGACATGCCCGATCTTGTCTGATCTTGGAAGCCAAGCAGCGTTGGGCCTGGTCAGTGCCAGAAAGGGAGACCCTCTGGGAATACCGGGTACTATAGTATCAAGGGACATACTACCCAGGAAAGCAGAAGTGTACTTACTTTCTTCACAACCAGAATTTTTAGGCAACAAAAACAAACACTCTCTCATTGCCCATTCGATCAAAAGCAGAAGTGACTGGTTGTGTAATACCTTCTTTCTTTCTCACTTCAGATGTGGGTTAACACCCAATAGATACTCATTTGCGATTAGCACTTAATTTCCCTGATGCCACCATAATGTTAGGGGTGGCGGCGTGCTGCGGGAATGTACGCTCGCCGTGGTGGGGCTTGCGAAGTTCCCTCTGGAGCTAGCATCCTGTCAGCAGGGAACGGGACCATTAGCCCTTAGGTTGGGCCGTCCCCCCCCCCTTAGTCCCACGAAGCAGGCAGGCTGGTGCCATCCAGTCCTTCCTGAAAATAACAAACTTTTAAAATAAATACTGAAAACTCTTGAGGAGCTTCCAGAGACGTGACCGGCTCAGTCTGGCACATTTTCTAAACTGAGTCTGGTAGGAGGGGCTTAGAGGGAGGAGCCAGCACACATTATCAAACTTCTATAGTGCCCATGGCTCCAAGTGGACCAGTCTATACCCCATGATACTAAATGGATTCCCAGTATCGACTAGGACGTAGGAGAAATAAAAAAAAGATACACTTTCCATGACAACTGAACACCCAAGAGCACAGACTGCACGCACAGCCAGTTCCCAATGTACTCCGCTCCTCTGGGCCTGCCATATAGATAATAACATGTGATCTATATAGAGGCTGATAAATGATTATAAGAAGAGCGCAGGACGGACGCATGGCACATTAGGGCAGTAATACAGTAGTGGGAACATACGTGGGAGCGCTGTACTGTGGCGCTGCACTTGACCTTAGTATTACAGGGTTGCGTCAGCCCCGTCAGCAGCAGCAGCGGCGATGTGACCCGGAAGAGCTGTGCGTGGTGACACCATGGCAGCCGCCTCAGCCAGAGGCCCGGAGAAAGCAAGATGGCCGCCTGTCTGTGTATGACCCGCTGAGGCCTGAGACAGCCGTGCCACCGCCACCGGGGACGCAGAGTCCGCATCCCCTGAGGACGAGAACCGTGAGCCCGGTGAGTGCCCTATAGCCGCCGCTGATCATTTCCGTCCCTGGCTCCTCCTGCCTCCATAGTACCCTGGGCTGCTGTATGTCACTGTCACATACACACACAGTGAGCGCTTAGTGTCTGTCACCTGCGGGTATGCACACTGCTGTACACCCCTCCCGACCACAGTGACAGCACTGAGTACATCATCAGACCAATATGCTTCTGCAGTGTGTGAGGGGTGGTTGGGGCCACAGCAGCAGCTGCTCCCCATACAAGCCTGGGAGCATATACGATAGATAAATCTATTGCTTCCCTGTACTGGTGTATACATGTCATGCTTCCTAGGGCTATCCGGCCAGCCGTGTACTACATCTAAGCACACGTGAAATACAGATTTTATACCACTTAATCAAAAGTTGATTATGGCAGTCATTGTTGCATTACTAGTTTACGTTTATGGGGGGTATTCAATTACCCGGACATGCTGTCGGGTGTAACGTATCGCTGGGGGCTATCTAATTAGCCCTGATAAGCCGGCGCGTGCTGCGGCTTCTCAGGAATTTTGTTTCACTTGTCTCCGGCAGGCAAAGCAAAATCCCTGATAACGGCCCGGTTTTATTTCACCTGTAAACACACAGGTTTCACTGAACCTGTGTGTTTTCGGGTGAAAATGCACTTTTTACCGGCCGTTTAAATCAAATAGCCCGAAAGCAAAACCTCAAGAAACATTGGGGTTTTTTAGTTTTACTCCCGATGTCTCATCGGGGGTAATTGACTATCCCTCTATGTATTAGCTAATTGTTATCAGTTACAGTATAGCATGGGCCTGCTTTGCCCTGTGTCAGCTTTGACATGGAACTGCTATTTCTAAAAAAATAAGGTGTAATAAGCTGTCAGACGGTTGTTCGTTTCTTGCCGTTCCTTGGGAAAGCTTCCATAGAATGATAAATTCCACTTTTTTTAAATACTTTATATCTCACAATGAATTTTTTTTTATAACTATGACAATGCTCCAGCATGTACCCATTTTAAGGGTTGTTTTTTATGTTGGCTTTTTATTTGTCTTTGCACTTTATAATTGGAGAAGCTGAACACTGGATTTTAAGTGACATTTCATTGACTTACCATGGCTACATAAGCCTGGATCATTGCATTATGCTTAATTACATTGGC
This sequence comes from Pseudophryne corroboree, assembly GCF_028390025.1. Classification (NCBI taxonomy): domain Eukaryota; kingdom Metazoa; phylum Chordata; class Amphibia; order Anura; family Myobatrachidae; genus Pseudophryne; species Pseudophryne corroboree. The sequence continues at coordinate 128,173,147 of NC_086455.1, forward strand.
AAGTAATTTAGCAAAAATAAACTATATACATGAAGAAATACTTGTCGGGATTTTTGTTTTTGTATAAATAATTTTTCCATACCTTTGCCTGTTAATAAAAACTGGTCGTTCTTCTTGGCGTCTCCAGACTCTGTCACATGTGCTCAGTGGAAACCTGCTTTCATCTGTGAAGAGCACAGGGCGCCAGTGGCGAATTTGCCAATCTTGGTGTTCTCTGGCAAATGCCAAACATCCTGCACGGTGTAGGGCTGTAAGCATAACCCCCACCTGTGGACGTCGGGCCCTCATACCACCCTCATGGAGTCTGTTTCTGATTGTTTGAGTAGACACATGCACATTTGTGGCTTGCTGGAGGTCATTTTGCAGGGATCTGGCAGTGCTCCTCCTGTTCCTCCTTGCACAAAGGCGGAGGTAGCGGTCCTGCTGCTGGGTTGTTGCCCTCCTACGGCCTCCTCCACGTCTCCTGATGTGCTGGCCTGTCTGCTGGTAGCGCCTCCATGCTCTGGACACTACGCTGACAGACACAGCAAACCTTCTTGCCACAGCTGGCATTGATGTGCAATCCTGGATGAGCTGCACTACCTGAGCCACTTGTGTGGGTTGTAGACTCCGTCTCATGCTACCACTAGAGTGAAAGCACCGCCAGCTTTCAAAAGTGACCAAAACATCAGCCAGAAAGTATAGGAGCTGAGAAGTGGTCTGTGGTCACCACCTGCAGAACAACTCCTTTATTGGGGGTGTCTTGCTAATTGCCTATAATTCCCACCTGTTGTCTATTCCATTTGCACAACAGCGTGTGAAATTGATTGTCAATCAGTGTTGCTTCCTAAGTGTGATTTCACAGAAGTGTGATTGACTTGGAGTTACATTGTGTTGTTTAAGTGTTCCCTTTAATTTTTTTGAGCAGTGTAGTTTTTGTAATCTGTGCTACTGTGGAAACTGTTTACTCCTGTCTTTAAAATATGTTTTCAAGAAAATGCTGATAAGATAAGCACGTCTTGTTTTTCATTCAGCTGCTCTATGCAGGAAAAATCATTGAAACTAGCAGGAATTCCCATCAGCACAAATGGGTAAAGCTGGGATAAACTGTCGTGATTTAACCAATTTGTCCATTTTCCAGTGTTTGGGAGCAAGTGGTCGATTGTCATTTGCTCCCATCCATTTCCAGACTTTCATTCCAACCAGCCAGATCTAGCAGATGATCTGCCAGATAATTGTATGGTGTATTCCATTTACCGGGCGTTGTTTTCCAAAGATGAAAATTAACCAATGTGCCAGCATCCTATGGAGTTCTCATGTTGTGTATAGCGCAGTTAAAGTGCATACACACTGAGCGCTTTTCCCACCTGCCCAGCGATGTCAGCGGGGGTGAGCGGCTTTCCATAGCAGGACGCTATGGAAAGCCGCTCACCCCGCCGTTCATCTACTGGTAATACCAGTAGATGAACGGCAGCCGCCAGCGATGGAGCGAGTATTACACTGGGCGGCTTTGAGCTGAAAGCAGCTCAACACACAAAAAGTGAGCCTGCTTTCAGCTCAAAATCGCCCTGTGTGTATGGGCCTTAAGAGTGAAGGTGCTGGAAGACAGGGGAGGCATGCATTGGTGGTGGGAGCAGGGCCGTCGCCAGGAGGGGTCAACGGGGACACCTGTCCCGGGCCCCGAAGATACCCCATTTAGTGCCTGGCAAGGATGTGAGCCATCTTGTGCAAATAGGGCAGCATGCTGTAGGTGGTTCCGTTATAGTTATATATAGTTACATAGTTTATGAGGTTGAAAAAAGACTCCGTTCATCGAGTTCAACCTATTTGTGTTCACCTACTTATTTTCAGACTAATTTTATCTGTTGATAAAGTCGGCCGTTGTGTTGTATTTCCCCATTTTATTCTAACTATAGTACGTGGTCTATCCACCGTAACCCTAGATATATTCAGTCCATTAGGCAGCACTCCGTTACAGCATTAACTGCCCCGGTGCCCTCCGATGGTTCTCCCATGGCCAGGAGTCCAAATACAGCAAATGTTTGTCGGCGGCACTCAGGTAGTAAAAGGCACATAGTCATCAGGTACTTCAGCTTTTCGATTGCTTCATATCATAGTCATCAGGACATATATATAATCCCAGGGGGCCCCAGAGATATCACTGCCGGGTGAGGGCTGCCGGGAGCAAGGGGTTTCTTGCAAGGTAGATGGCCAGAAAAATCCTGGGGAGAACACTGATGTTTATGGAGATCACTTATTGCATAAAATAATGTAAAACAAAACCATCTATTCTTGCCATATATTTCTAAGGCATAGAAATATATGGTATGTCCCAAAAATGCAACCTAAAACTCACTTGGGTAGACTACTCAGCTTGGTCATGTGGTCTTGCAGGGGTTAATCATAAAGGAACCTGTAGCATTATAAACATAGCTGTTCTCATAATACACTGTTCTGCTGTCTAGATGTGATGCATTTTTTAATTTGCAATTTCTATTACATTATCATTATAGTTGAAACAACATTGTTGTCTATTTAGTTTTAAAAGCAATATTATTTTTTTTATCATAGCTTATTTATAAGGCCCTACAATGCTCTGCAGCGACAGTCATTATGACATCCTATAAAGACAAATTGTAACTAGAAAACAAACCGGACAGAAGAGGTTGATAGAGTGAGTGCAGACATGAGTGGTCAGAGTAGTGTGTGCTGTACAGGTATTGTCCACAAAGGGCAATGAGCATCTTTTAAATAACGAATAAACAGATTGCGGAATTTTTTTTATTTCCATTTAGCCTTTATTTACATAGACCGCCTGATTGCCAAACATTGAACTCACTAGCAGCTTGTCACAATGAATATATGATCACAGGGACCAGCAAAGACTGTGCTGAACCAAGGGAAGTTGCATGAGACATTATTAAATATTTAGAAATCCTGCATATGTAGCCTGATTATGCTCCAACACTGATTATTGCTATTTATGTAATGCAAACTGGACAATATAAGGCAGAGGTTCTCAAACTCGGTCCTCGGGGGCCCACACAGTGCATGTTTTGCAGGTAACCCAGCAGGTGCACAGGTGTATTAATTACTCACTGACACATTTTAAAAGGTCCACAGGTGGAGCTAATTATTTCACTTGCGATTCTGTGAGGAGACCTGCAAAACATGCACTGTGTGTGCCCCCCAGGACCGAGTTTGAGAACCTCTGATATAAGGGGTCATTCTGAGTTGATCAGTCGCTAGCAACTTTTAGCTGTGCTGCGATCAGATAGTCGCTGCCTTTGAGGAAGTGTATTCTCGCTTTGCAAGTGTGTGAACGCGTGTGCAGCCGACGGCACAAACATTTTTTTTGTAGTTTCTGAGTAGCTCTGGACTGATGCTGCATTTAGATCGCAAATGCCGGATCCTACCCGGTAAGGGAAACGTGTCCTTACCGGGTGGGATCCGGCATTTGCGCTCCGTTGCAGGCTTTCCGACCCGGCAATATACCGGGTCGGTTGCCATAACAACGGAGCGCAGCAGCAGGGCGGGGGTGGAGGCGGCGTCGGGGGATGAGCTCATCTCCAGCGCCGCCTCTCCCTATCTTGTGAATGGGAACCGTGTCGCATCGACACGGCTCCCATTCACACCGCACCTGACCCGGTAATCAACCCGGGTAAAACCCTTCTTTTTTACCGGGTTGATTTACCGGGTCAGGCGACCCGCTAAATCGCCCAGTGTGCTTTCACATCGCACACTGACCCGGGTCGACACGGCAATATGCTGTGTCGATGCCGGGTTATTTGTGCGATGTGAAAGGGGTATTACTCAACCGCTGCGATCACTTCAGTCTTTTTGGACCTGGAATTGTCGTCAGACACCCGCCCTGCAAACGCTTGGACACGCCTGCGTTTTTCCAAACACTCCCAAAAAACAGTCAGTTGACACCCATAAACGCCCTCTTCCTGTCAATCTCCTTGCGATCGGCTGTGCAAATGGATTCTTCGTTAAATCCATCGCTCAGCAACGATCCTCTTGGTACCCGTACGACTCGCCTGCGCATTGCGGTGCATACGCAGGCGCAGTTTTGCCGAGATTTAACCTGATCACAGCGCTGCAAAAAGTTGCTAGTGAGCGATCAACTCGGAATGACCCCATAGTACTTAATTGAAAGATTACTATTTTATTATAATCATTAAAGTTAGAAGCTGTATTCAAACGTGCTCTGCTGAATTAGAAATGGTTCATTATTATTATTTATTTATTACCAGTTATTTATATAGCGCACACATATTCCGCAGCGCTTTACAGAGAATATTTGCCCATTCACATCAGTCCCTGCCCCAGTGGAGCTTACAATCTATATTCCTTATCACATGTACACACAGACACATTCACGCTAGGGTTAGTTTTTGTTGGGAGCCAATTAACCCACCAGTACAGGCATTCCCAACCATGATCCTCAAGGCACACCAACAGTGCAGGTTTTAGTAATATCCAGGCTGCAGCACAGATGGTTAAATAAAAATAACTGAGGTACTAATTATGTTGCCTGTGCTGAATCCTGGATATCACTAAAACCAGGACTGTTAGTGTGCCTTGAGGACCGTGTTTGGGAATGCCTGCACCAGTACATTTTTGGATTGTGGGAGGAAACCGGAGTACCCAGAGCAGGGGTTCTCAAACTCGGTCCTCAGGACCCCACACAGTGCATGTTTTGCAGGTAACCCAGCAAGTGCACAGGTGTATTAATTACTCACTGACACATTTTAAAAGGTCCACAGGTGGAGCTAATTATTTCACTTGTGATTCTGTGAGGAGACCTGCAAAATATGCACCGTGTGGGGTCCTGAGAACCTGTGACCCAGAGGAAACCCACGCAAGCACGGGGAGAATATACAATAGTGGGAATAGAACCCATAACCTCAGTGCTGGGAAGTAGTAATGCTAACCATTACACCATCCGTACTGTTCATCTCTGTTGTTATCAGTGTATTCAGTTACCTGCGATCATTGATCATGGATAATTGTCTCACCGGGGACTATTCAATTATCCCCGATAAGCCGGAGCTAGACACGTCTTATCCGGGATTTTGTTTCGCCTGCAGCAAAATCCCTCAAAACAGCCTGTTTTTACCGAAAACACACAGTTTCACTGAACGGATTGGGGCTGTGTTACCGGCGGCTGGGTTCCCGGCCGCAAAACTCATGTGGTGGGGGTGAGCGTAATAAAGCCCCTTTGCGGTCTTGCTGCGCTCGCCCCGCTGCAGGCTCGGTACACGAGTGGGAATAGTCCCTGTTAGTCGGCATGCCGACTGCGGGAATTTTCAGGGTCCGGGAAGTATTGGCCGGTGTTGTGACCGCTGATCACATCCCCACTGAACCTGTGTGTTTTCGGATTTAAAAGGATTTTTTTTTGTCTAGTGACCTAATTGGATATGCCGGAAAAAAAATATTAGAAAAAAGCTAACAAAGAATTTAAGTTTTTCACGCCCACTTCTTCTTCGCTGGTAATTAAATACCCCCCTATGTTGTAAAGATTAAATACCCACCATTCTCAGTGCCTCTATCCCCCCTGGAATATACACCCCCACACTAGGATATTGTTCTGTTACTTGTTTGTTTTTGTAAATTTCCATGTAATCTACTGCATTATGATAACACTTTACTTGTGTAACTTTCTTACAGAGTGGACAACTGAAGGGCAGCAGCAGCCATGGATGACTTCACCTCTATCAGCCTGCTGTCACTGGCTATGTTGGTGGGCTGTTATGTTTCTGGGATAATTCCACTAGCAGTCAATTTTTCAGAGGTATGAAAACTGTTTCCATGCATGTAGTTCTCACCCTTGCAGGACCTGTGGCTTTCAATGCAAGTTTTTTTTTTTGGTTTGCTCTTTATTTGGGCAACAGAAAAAATAAAACATAGCAATTTGACATGTAAACATAGACTTATGTTTATATGTGTGTATGTGTATATAATATTGCCAAGATGTGTCCTTCCGTCTGTCTTTCTATACAAATCCACAGTTTACAAGCGTAGATCGTGAAATTTTACATTCGAGCATATTAAAACACGGCGGAGGCAACTAAAACCATTTGAAATCCCTAGCACCCCCGGCGGGGGGAGAGGAGATGGCAGCACAGAGTATGTCAGGAGACAGCATAATTCTGGAATTGTTGGAGCAGTGTACTCAAAGATTGGTACACGTATGCCTTTCAATTTGGGAACAAACACTGTGGGGGTCATACACCCCTACCACCCCTAGGGGTGAGACAGCAGCACAGAGTATGTCAGCAGAGAGCAAAACTGTGGAAGGCCTGCAGCTATTTACACCAAACTTGGTACACATCTGATTTACAATCTGGAAACAAACACTGTGGGGGTTAGACACCCCTAGCGCCCCTAGGGGTTGGCCATCAGCACAGATTATTTCAGGAGACTGCATAACTCCCGAATGCCATGACCAAGTTACAACAAATTTGGTATACATATGACTTACAAGCTGGGAACAAACACTGTGGGGGTAAGACACCCCTAGCACCCCCAGGGCTGAGGCAGCACAGAGTTTTTCAGCAGACAGCATAACTTTGGAATGCCTGGAGCAATTTACATCAAACTTGCTACACATATGACTTACACTCTGGGAACAAACACTGTGGGGGTAACACACCACTAGCACCCCTAGGGGTGGGCAGCAGAACAGACTATATCAGGACATGCATGATATGTCAGTGATGACAGGGCTGCATGTGACAGGGCCAGTGACATGATGTGAGGAGAGGAATGGAGGTAGCACGAACCCATACACTGAGAGTTATATAGTGGAAGTAGCACGGTCCCCCAGCAGCACAGAGTATATCAGGAGATACATAATGTGCTGTGCTATATAAGAAACTGTAATTAAATCGATAATTTCACAGGGGCACTGACGTGATATGAGAAGGGGAATGGAGGCAGCAGGAAGTTACAGACTGAGAGTTGTATAATGGGAAGAGCAGGGATTCCGGCCACTACACAAAGTGCGTCAAGGAAGCAAGATATGCCTATATAATAATAAAATATATATATATATATATATATATATATATATATTGTATGTGTGTGTGTATATATATATATATATATATATAATTTTATTTGTGAATGTCAGTAGCAGTATTCATATGGTAACTTATTTTACAGACATGTTTAGTCCTGAAGCAGACTTGCCTGCTTTAATGCAGAAGATTATAAAGAAAGGAAATGTTACTTTTATAGCAAAGGAGCAATCATTTACTATGTTTAATACTTAGTTCTCATTAAAGTATCTCTATCAGCTGCTTTCTAGTATTCTTTTATATATTGCTAAAGATGAAGATAGGCAATACGTTTTATTTTATTTTTCTCTGACGTCCTAAGTGGATGCTGGGGACTCCGTCAGGACCATGGGGATTAGCGGCTCCGCAGGAGACAGGGCACAAAACTAAAGCTTTAGGATCAGGTGGTGTGTACTGGCTCCTCCCCCTATGACCCTCCTCCATGCCTCAGTTAGGTTTTTGTGCCCGTCCGAGCAGGGTGCAATCTAGGTGGCTCTCTTAAGGAGCTGCTTAGAAAAAGTTTTTAGGTTTCTTATTTTCAGTGAGTCCTGCTGGCAACAGGCTCACTGCATCGAGGGACTTAGGGGAGAGAAGTTCAACTCACCTGCGTGCAGGATGGATTGGCTTCTTAGGCTACTGGACACCATTAGCTCCAGAGGGAGTCGGAACACAGGTCTCACCCTGGGGTTCGTCCCGGAGCCGCGCCGCCGACCCCCCTTGCAGATGCTGAAGATTGAAGGTCCAGAAACCGGCGGCAGAAGGCTTTTCAGTCTTCATGAAGGTAGCGCACAGCACTGCAGCTGTGCGCCATTGTTGTCACACACTTCACACCAACGGTCACGGAGGGTGCAGGGCGTTGCTGGGGGCGCCCTGGGCAGCAATGTATAATACCTTATTCTGGCTAAAAATACATCACATATAGCCCCTGGAGGCTATATGGATGTATTTAACCCCTGCCAGGTCTCAGAAAAACGGGAGAAGAAGCCCGCCGAAAAGGGGGCGGGGCCTATTCTCCTCAGCACACAGCGCCATTTTCCCTCACAGAAAGGCTGGTGGGAAGGCTCCCAGGCTCTCCACTGCACTACAGAAACAGGGTTAAAACAGAGAGGGGGGGCACTTATTTGGCGATATGTATATATATATTAAAATGCTATAAGGGAAAAACACTTATATAAAGGTTGTCCCTGTATAATATAGCGTTTTTGGTGTGTGCTGGCAAACTCTCCCTCTGTCTCCCCAAAGGGCTAGTGGGGTCCTGTCCTCTATCAGAGCATTCCCTGTGTGTGTGCTGTGTGTCGGTACTTGTGTGTCGACATGTATGAGGACGATGTTGGTGAGGAGGCGGAGCAATTGCCGGTAATGGTGATGTCACTCTCTAGGGAGTCGACACCGGAATGGATGGCTTATTTAAGGAATTACGTGATAATGTCAACACGCTGCAAGGTCGGTTGACGACATGAGACGGCCGGCAAACCAATTAGTACCTGTCCAGGCGTCTAAAACACCGTCAGGGGCGTTAAAACGTCCTTTTACCTCAGTCGGTCGACACAGACACGGACACTGACTCCAGTGTCGACGGTGAAGAAACAAACGTATTTTCCTTTAGGGCCACACGTTACTTGTTAAGGGCAATGAAGGGGATGTTACATATTTCTGATACTACAAGTACCACAAAAAAGGGTATTATGTGGAGTGTGAAAAAACTACATGTGGTTTTTCCTGAATCAGATAAATTAAATGAAGTGTGTGATGATGCGTGGGTTTCCCCCGATAGAAAATTATTGGCGGTATACCCTTTCCCGCCAGAAGTTATGGCGCGTTGGGAAACACACCTTAGGGTGGATAAGGCGCTCACACGCTTATAAAAACAAGTGGCGTTACCGTCTCCAGATACGGACGCCCTCAAGGAGCCAACTGATAGGAGGTTGGAAAATATCCTAAAAAGTATATACACACATACTGGTGTTATACTGCGACCAGCGATCGCATCAGCCTGGATGGGCAGCGCTGGGGTGGCTTGGTCGGATTCCCTGACTGGAAATATTGATACCCTTGACAGGGACAGTATTTTATTGACTATAGAGCATTTAAAAGATGCATTTCTATATATGCGAAACTCTGGCATCAAGAGTAAGTGCGATGTCCATATCTGCCAGACGATGTTTATGGACACGACAGTGGTCAGGTGATGCAGATTCCAAACGGCACATGGAAGTATTGCCGTATAAAGGGGAGGAGTTATTTGGGGTCGGTCCATCGGACCTGGTGGCCACGGCAACAGCTAGAAAATCCACCTTTTTTACCCCAAGTCACATCTCAGCAGAAAAAGACATAGTCTTTTCAGCCTCAGTCCTTTCGTCCCCATAATATCTGCCCAGGGATAGAGGTAAGGGAAGAAGACTGCAGCAGGCAGCCCATTCCCAGGAACAGAAGCCTTCCACCGCTTCTGCCAAGTCCTCAGCATGACGCTGGGGCCGTACAAACAGGTGCGGTGGGGGGTCGTCTCCAGAGTTTCAGCACGCAGTGGGCTCACTCGCAAGTGGACCCCTGGATCCTACAAGTAGTATCCCAGGGGTACAGATTGGAAATTCGAGACGTCTCCCCCTCGCAGGTTCCTGAAGTTTGCTTTACCAACGTCTACCTCCGACAGGGAGGCAGTATTGAAAACAATTCACAAGCTGTATTCCCAGCAGGTGATAATCAAAGTACCCCTCCTACAACAAGTAAAGGGGTATTATTCCACACTATATTGTGGTACTGAAGCCAGACGGCTCGGTGAGACCTATTCTAAATGGAGTCACTCGGAGCAGTGATAGCGAACCAGGAAGAAGGGGACTATATGGTGTCCCTGGACATCAAGGATGCTTACCTCCATGTCCAAATTTGCCCTTCTCACAAAGGGTACCTCAGGTTCGTGGTACAAAACTGTCACTATCAGTTTCAGACGCTGCCGTTTGGATTGTCCACGGCACCCCGGGTCTTTATCAAGGTAATGGCCGAAATGATGATTCTTCTTCAAAGAAAAGGCGTCTTAATTATCCCTTACTTGGACGATCTCCTGATAAGGGCAAGGTCCAGAGAACAGTTGGAGGTCTGAGTAGCACTATCTCAAGTAGTTCTACGACAGCACGGGTGGATTTTAAATATTCCAAAATCGCAGCTGTCTCCGACGACACGTCTGCTGTCCCTAGGGATGATTCTGGACACAGTCCAGAAAAAGGTGTTTCTCCCGGAGGAGAAAGCCAGGGAGTTATCCGAGCTAGTCAGGAACCTCCAAAAAACCAGGAAAAGTGTCAGTGCATCATTGCACAAGGGTCCTGGGAAAAATGGTGGCTTCTTACGAAGCGATTCCATTCGGCAGATTTCACGCAAGAACTTTTCAGTGGGATCTGCTGGACAAATGGTCCGGATCGCATCTTCAGATGCATCAGCGGATAACCCTGTCTCCAAGGACAAGGGTGTCTCTTCTGTGGTGGCTGCAGAGTGCTCATCTACTAAAGTGCCACAGTTATGCATTCAGGACTGGGTCCTGGTGACCACGGATTCCAGCTTGAAAGGCTGGGGAGCAGTCACACAAGGAAAAAATTTTCCAGGGAGTGTGATCAAGTCTGGGGACTTCTCTCCGCATAAATATACTGGAGCTAAGAGCAATTTACAATGCTCTAAGCTTAGCAAGACCTCTGCTTCAAGGTCAGCCGGTATTGATCCAGTGGGACAACATCACGGCAGTCGCCGACGTAAACAGACAGGGCGGCACAAGAAGCAGGAGGACAATGGCAGAAACTGCAAGGATTCTTCGCTGGGCGGAAAATCATGTGATAGCACTGTCAGCAGTTTTCATTCCGGGAGTGGACAACTGGGAAGCAGACTTCCTCAGCACGACCTCCACCCGGGAGAGTGGGGACTTCATCGAGAAGTTTTTTCCACATGATTGTGCACCGTTGGGAAAGACCAAAGGTGGACATGATGGCGTCCCGCCTGAACAAAAAACTGGACAGGTATTGCGCCAGGTCAAGAGACCCTCAGGCAATAGCTGTGGACGTTCTGGTAACACCATGGGTGTACCAGTCGGTGTATGTGTTCCCTCCTCTGCTTCTCATACCAAAGGTACTGAGAATTATAAGACGTAGAGGAGTAAGAACTATACTCATGGCTCCGGATGGGCCAAGAAGGACTTGGTACCCGGAACTTCATGAGATGCTCACAGAGGACTCAGGGCCTCTGCCGATAAGAAGGGACTTGCTTCAGCAAGTACCATGTCTGTTCCAAGACTTACCGCGGGTGCGTTTGACGGCATGGCGGTTGAACGCCGGATCCTAAGGGAAAAAAGGCATTCCGGAAGAGGTCATTCCTACCCTGGTCAAAGCCAGGAAGGAGGTGACCGCACAACATTATCACCACATGTGGCGAAAATATGTTGCGTGGTGTGAGGCCAGGAAGGCCCCACGAAGAAATTTCAACTCGGTCGATTCCTGCATTTCCTGCGAACAGGAGTGTCTATGGGCCTCAAATTGGGGTCCATTAAGGTTCAAAATTTCGGCCCTGTCTATTTTCTTCCAGAAAGAATTGGCTTCAGTTCCTGAAGTCCAGAAATTTGACAAGGGAGTATATACAACCCCCTTTTGTGCCTCCAGTGGCACTGTGGGATCTCAACGTAGTCCTGGGATTCCTCAAATCACGTTGGTTTAAACCGCTCAAATCTGTGGATTTGAAATATCTCACATGGAAAGTGACCATGATGTTGGCCCTGGCCTCGGCCAGGCGAGTGTCAGAATTGGCGGCTTTGTCTCACAAAAGCCCATATCTGATTGTCCATTCGGACAGGGCAGAGCTGCGGACTCGTCCCCAGTTTCTCCCTAAGGTGGTGTCAGCGTTTCATCTGAACCAGCTTATTGTGGTACCTGCGGCTACTAGAGACTTGGAGGACTCCAAGTTGCTAGATGTTGTCAGGGCCCTGAAAATATAGATTTCCAGGACGGCTGGAGTCAGGAAAACTGACTTGCTGTTATCCTGTATGCACCCAAAAAACTGGGTGCTCTTGCTTCTAAGCAGACGATTGCTAGTTGAATGTGTAGTACAATTCAGCTTGCACATTCTGTGGCAGGACTGCCACAGCCAAAATATATAAATGCCCATTCCACAAGGAAGGTGGGCTCATCTTGGGCGACTGCCCGAGGGGTCTCGGCTTTACAACTTTGCCGAGCTGCTACTTGGTCAGGGGCACACCCTGGCTGAGGAGGACCTGGAGTTCTCTCACTCGGTGCTGCAGAGTCATCCGCACTCTCCCGCCCGTTTGGGAGCTTTGGTATAATCCCCATGGTCCTGACGGAGTCCCCAGCATCCACTTAGGACGTCAGAGAAAATAAGATTTTACTTACCGATAAATCTATTTCTCGTAGTCCGTAGTGGATGCTGGGCGCCCATCCCAAGTGCGGATTGTCTGCAATACTTGTACATAGTTATTGTTACAAAAAAATCGGGTTGTTATTGTTGTGAGCCGTCTGTTCAGAGGCTCCTACGTTTGTCATACTGTTAACTGGGTTTAGATCACAAGTTATACGGTGTGATTGGTGTGGCTGGTATGAGTCTTACCCGGGATTCAATATCCTTCCTTATTGTGTACGCTCGTCCGGGCACAGTATCCTAACTGAGGCTTGGAGGAGGGTCATAGGGGGAGGAGCCAGTGCACACCACCTGATCCTAAAGCTTTAGTTTTGTGCCCTGTCTCCTGCGGAGCCGCTAATCCCCATGGTCCTGACGGAGTCCCCAGCATCCACTACGGACTACGAGAAATAGATTTATCGGTAAGTAAAATCTTATTTTAAAGCTATAGGTATTTGTTGCAACCCAGCTTTGATTGAATGGTATTAGTGATACTTTTTTATCCTTCTTTTATTGCTAGATTGAGAGGAAACTCATGTAAACTGTTTAAAAGAAGAGTAAAGCCCCGTATGCACGCGGGAGATGTGTGTTGAGTGTATCTAGCACAGACCGCTCAGCACACATCTCTCCTCCCGCTCAGCACACAGCGTGATGTGTGCTGAGTGAGGGGGCTCATTTCACCCAGCAATCTAACTAGATCATGCATGCCAAATTTAGAGTCCGAGATAGCGATGCCCGGGACCCTGCATCGCTGTCGCTATGGGCATACACACGGAGAGATCCGTGCTTAATTGCTTAAAAATTAAGCACGGATCTCTGTGTGTACCCCCCTTTACACTGCTGAAATCAGCTGCACACTGTTTCACTATTTGGGGTTAATGCTACATGGTCATTTACTAGAACAGGGTGCTCAACGGTTACAGATTCATTATTATGTAGACTGATCTGGTTTCTAGTAGCTCTCATTGTGCTAGTGATTATCTTTTCTCTGTACGCAGCAGCTAGTTTATCTTTCTATTAGGTAGCATCACATATTAACAAACTGGAAAAGCTGCATATTCTACTTTATGGTGCATTTATTATTACTCCTAAACAAAGCACTACGTTTAGTGTGTGAAATCAACCTTTTAAAATGATATTTCATCCTAATGTGTACAAAATAATCTAGAATTCGTGAACCAGTCAGTCCAATCTATGGGGGGAATTCACTTGTGCGCTGCCGCAGCTCATGTCTGCAGTGGCCAGGAGCAATTCAGTTGTTTGTGCTGCAGACGTCCATTGTTTCTGCTTGCAGCCTCCTGAGGTTTGGGGCAAATATAGGGGGTCATTCAGAGTTGATCGCTAGCTGCATTTGCATGAGGCAAAAATAGGCACTTCTGCGCAATGCGCACGCGTGGCGTACTATTACAACGAACGATGTAGTTTTACACAGGGTCTAGCAATGCTTTTCAGTCGCACAGGCAGCTGCAGAGTGATTGACAGGAAGAGGGCGTTTCTGAGTGTCAACTGACCGTTTTCAGGGTGTGTTCGGGAAAAATGCAGGCATGGCAGGGCGTGTTTGACGTCAAGACAGGAACTGAATGGTCTGAAGTGATCGCAAGCGCTGAGTAGGTTTGAAGCTACTCTGAAACTGCACAATTTTTTTTGTAGCCGCTCTGCGATCCTTTCGTTCGCACTTCTGCTAAGCTAAAATACACTCCCAGTGGGCGGCGGCATAGCGTTTGCACGGCAGCTAAAAACAGCTAGCGAGCGATCAACTCAGAATGTCCACCCTAAACACACAGTTGGGCTTTTGGGTGCTCAAACTCAACACACCCAGTGTACGCATGGGTTTAGCTCAGACGTGTCAAACTCGCAGCCCACAATGCTTACTTTTGCGGCCAAAGTTTACTTTTTTAAAAACAATAAAATGCGTCCCACCATCACCAGATAAGTTACCGTTGGCCCGTCTGCCATGCTCGGAGCTTATCTCCGATCGAGCGGTATTCACCATTCTGCACATGTGCGAGAAGATAGTCATAGAGATGGGGAAATGTCCATGGGGGAGCTGCTGCGCATGCCCGGCTGCCTTTTTCAAAGCTCTGATGTATCCCGCCTGCTCAGTGCCATTAGCACTAAAGCTGTCACGCCCTGTATGTGTGTGTGTCCGACTGCCCTGTGTATCCAGCTGCTTTAATTACAGGAGGATTATTCTGTAATCTGGATAAAAAATCATCTCTCATCTCTCATTGTAGGGAGCTGGCACAGGAAGCACAGAGGGCTTGTGGCTGGAGGGGATACCAGGGGGCATGTGGCTGGACTGGAGGGATAGAGAGGGGCTGGAAGTGACATGTTTTACTAGCTCACACTGATATGTATTATAGAGGAGAGGGGACTGCACAGTGATCTATGAGGGGGAATAACACAGCTCCCAGCTCACACTATTACAGTTTTTTCTTCCCGATACTTGACATCTCTTTGCTTATACTTGATAGTTGGTTTTCCTAATAAACCTTTCAAAATTGCACACAATAATTTTCTTTTTCTTGCGGCCCACGCAAGACTTGGGACATTGATTATTTGGCTCGGTTGGGATTTTGAGTTTGACATGCCTTTATACAGCTAAACCTGGTGCATAATGGGTGCCCAGTGCACTTGCACGTATCGACACAACAATTGAATATTGCCCGTTGGGCACCCAAAACTATTTAATTAACCAAACCCCCCCCTCTGGAGTCAACAAACTTGTAAGAAGCCAGGGAATATATATAGATATGGCACTTTTCCTAGTTCCTGGGATTTGTAAAGTGCACTTAAATTTAAGGTTGTTAAAACTTGCGTATTTCTATTTGGTGGCCATTTCCATGTCATCATTAGTAACGGCTTTTGTTCAGACAAGCACCGCTGTAATTCAGTTAGATATTTTAGCTTGGGATCAATGTAAGCCAGTGGTTCTCAAACTGTGTGCCGCCATGGCACCCTGGGATGCCTCGGGACCCTTGCTGGGGTGCCTTGGATTGGTGGGGCAGGACCAATTCAGATTTTGTATTTAAGTTAATTAATTCTCTAGGAACCAGTAACATCCCAGAATAAAATTTGTGTTGCCTTGTTAAGATTCTTCATGTGCTGGGTTCCATGTGATTGAAAGGCTGCTTTATTATGTATTTGTTCCGCACACACAATGGCGGCTTCCATTGTATTAATCCCACAGTTGCATTTTTGAAGGTATTCAACAGATAACAGTAGAAATGTCATAGTCAAAATAACTATTTTGGCAATAGCGTGATAATAGAATTATTTATTTATACTGCTTACTGTGTGAGTATTTCACAGCCCATGGCATGTTTTTACACCAGCTAAAGATATTTTCTCTGACGTCCTAGTGGATGCTGGGGACTCCGTAAGGACCATGGGGGAATAGACGGGCTCCGCAGGAGACTGGGCACACTATAAGAAAGATTTGGTACTACCTGGTGTGCACTGGCTCCTCCCTCTATGCCCCTCCTCCAGACCTCAGTTAGATTTCTGTGCCCGGCCGAGCTGGATGCACACTAGGGGCTCTCCTAAGCTCCTAGAAAGAAAGTATATATTAGGTTTTTTATTTTACAGTGAGACCTGCTGGCAACAGGCTCACTGCAACGAGGGACTAAGGGGAGAAGAAGCGAACCTACCTGCTTGCAGCTAGCTTGGGCTTCTTAGGCTACTGGACACCATTAGCTCCAGAGGGATCGACCGCAGGACCCGTCCTTGGTGTTCGTTCCCGGAGCCGCGCCGCCGTCCCCCTTACAGAGCCAGAAGCAAGAAGATGGTCCGGAAAATCGGCGGCAGAAGACTTCAGTCTTCACCAAGGTAGCGCACAGCACTGCAGCTGAGCGCCATTGCTCCTCATACACACTTCACACTCCGGTCACTGAGGGTGCAGGGCGCTGGGGGGGGGGGGGGGGCGCGGCGCCCTGAGCAGCAATAAAATCACCTTGGCTGGCAAAATAACCACAATATATAGCCCCAGAGGCTATATATGTGGTAATTACCCCTGCCAGAATACAGAAAAAAGCGGGAGAAAAGTCAGCCGAAAAAGGGGCGGAGCCATCTCCCTCAGCACACTGGCGCCATTTCTCCCTCACAGTTCCGCTGGAAGGAAGCTCCCTGACTCTCCCCTGCAGTCTACACTACAGAAAAGGGTAAAAAAGAGAGGGGGGGCACAAATTTGAGGCGCAGTAAATATTATAGCAGCTATAGGGGACATAATTCAGTTAGTCCCTGCATTATATAGCGCTCTGGTGTGTGCTGGCATACTCTCTCTCTGTCTCCCCAAAGGGCTTTTGTGGGGTCCTGTCTCCTTTAAGAGCATTCCCTGTGTGTGTGTGTGTGTGGTGTGTCGGTACGGCTGTGTCGACATGTTTGATGAGGAGACTTATGTGGAGGCGGAGCAGATGCCTATAAATGTGATGTCACCCCCTGCGGGGCAGACACCTGAGTGGATGGACTTATGGAAGGAATTACGTGCAAGTGTCGACTCCTTACATAAAAAATTTGACGACATGCCAAATGCGGGACAGCCGGCTTCTCAGCTCGTGCCTGCCCAGGCAATTCAAAGGCCATCAGGGGCTCTAAAACGCCCACTACCTCAGATGGCAGACACAGATGTCGACACGGATACTGATACCAGTGTCGACGACGATGAGTCAAATTTAATGTCCACTAGGGCCATTCGTTGCATGATTGAGGCAATGAAAGAGGTTTTACACATTTCTGATATAAACCCAGGTACCTCAAAAAAGGGTATTATGTTTGGGGAGAAAAAACTACCAATAGTTTTTCCCCCATCTGAAGAATTAAATGAAGTGTGTGAAGAAGCGTGGGCTTTCCCTGATAAAAAATTGGTGATTTCAAAAAAATTACTAATGGCGTTCCCTTTCTCGCCAGAGGATAGGTCACGTTGGGAAACTCCCCCTAGGGTGGATAAAGCGCTCACACGTTTGTCTAAAAAAGTGGCACTACCGTCTCCGGATACGGCCGCCCTAAAGGAACCTGCTGATAGAAAGCAGGAGGCTATCCTAAAGTCTATATATACACACACTGGTGTTATACTGAGACCAGCTATTGCTTCAGCGTGGATGTGCAGTGCTGCTGCTGCTGCTTGGTCAGATTCCCTATCAGAAAATATTGACACCCTGGACAGGGACACTGTATTGCTAACCGTAGAGCATATAAAAGACTCAGTCTTGTACATGAGAGATGCACAGAGGGAGATCTGCCAGCTGGCATCTAGAATAAGTGCATTGTCCATTTCTGCTAGGAGAGGCTTATGGACTCGGCAGTGGACAGGGGATGCAGATTCTAAAAGGCACATGGAAGTTTTGCCTTATAAGGGGTGAGGAGTTATTCGGGGATGGTCTCTCAGCAACAGCTTGGAAGTCAGCATTTTTGCCCCATGTCCCCTCACAGCCTAAGAAAGCGCCGTATTATCAGGTACAGTCCTTTCGACCCCAGAAAAACAGGCGGGGAAAAGGCGGGTCCTTTCTGTCTAGAGGCAGAGGAAGGGGAAAAAAAGCTGCACCACGCAGCAGGTTCCCAGGAACAAAAGTCCTCCCCCGCTTCTTCCAAATCCGCCGCATGACGGTGGGGCTCCACAGGTGGAGCCAGGTACGGTGGGGGGCCGCCTCAAAAATTTCAGCGATCAGTGGGTTCGCTCACGGGTGGATCCCTGGATCCTTCAAGTAGTATCTCAGGGGTACAAGCTGGAATTCGAGGCGCCTCCCCCCCGCCGTTTCCTCAAATCGGCCTTACCGACAACTCCCTCGGGCAGGGAGGCTGTACTAGAGGCAATTCACAAGCTGTATTCCCAGCAGGTGATAGTCAAAGTACCCCTACTTCAACAAGGACGGGGTTACTATTCCACACTGTTTGTGGTACCGAAACCGGACGGTTCGGTGAGACCTATTTTAAATTTGAAATCCTTGAACACATACATAAAAAGATTCAAGTTCAAGATGGAATCGCTCAGGGCGGTTATTGCAAGCCTGGACGAGGGGGATTACATGGTATCCCTGGACATCAAGGATGCTTACCTGCATGTCCCAATTTACCTTCCTCACCAGGAGTACCTCAGATTTGTGGTACAGGATTGCCATTACCAATTCCAGACACTACCGTTTGGACTGTCCACGGCACCGAGGGTGTTTACCAAGGTAATGGCAGAAATGATGACACTCCTTCGAAAAAAAGGGAGTTTCAATTATCCCGTACTTGGACGATCTCCTAATAAAGGCGAGGTCCAGGGAGCAGTTACTGGTCGGAGTAGCACTATCTCGGGAAGTGCTACAACAGCATGGCTGGATTCTAAACATTCCAAAGTCACAACTGGTTCCTTCCACACGCTTACTGTTCCTGGGGATGATTCTGGACACAGAACAGAAAAAAGTGTTTCTCCCGCAGGAGAAAGCCAAGGAGCTGTCATCTCTAGTCAGAGACCTCCTAAAACCAAAACGGGTATCGGTGCATCACTGCACACGAGTCCTGGGAAAAATGGTGGCTTCGTACGAAGCAATTCCATTCGGCAGGTTCCATGCAAGGACCTTCCAGTGGGACCTCTTGGACAAGTGGTCGGGATCGCATCTTCAGATGCATCAACTGATAACCCTGTCTCCAAGGACCAGGGTGTCTCTACTGTGGTGGCTGCAGAGTGCTCATCTTCTAGAGGGCCGCAGATTCGGCATACAGGACTGGGTCCTGGTGACCACGGATGCCAGCCTTCGGGGCTGGGGCGCAGTCACACAGGGAAGAAATTTCCAGGGACTTTGGTCAAGTCAGGAGTCGTCCCTACACATAAACATTCTGGAACTGAGGGCCATTTACAATGCCCTAAGTCAGGCAAGGCCCCTGCTTCAAAACCAGCCGGTTCTGATCCAATCAGACAACATCACGGCAGTCGCCCATGTAAACCGACAGGGCGGCACAAGAAGCAGGGTGGCCATGGCAGAAGCCACAAGGATTCTCCGATGGGCGGAAAATCACGTACTAGCACTGTCAGCAGTGTTCATTCCGGGAGTGGACAACTGGGAAGCAGACTTCCTCAGCAGACACGACCTACACCCGGGAGAGTGGGGACTTCATCCAGAAGTCTTCCTACTGTTGGTAAACCGTTGGGAAAGGCCACAGGTGGACATGATGGCGTCCCGCCTCAACAAAAAGCTAAAGAGATATTGCGCCAGGTCAAGGGACCCTCAGGCGATAGCTGTGGACGCTCTAGTGACACCGTGGGTGTACCAGTCGGTTTATGTGTTCCCTCCTCTGCCTCTCATACCAAAGGTACTGAGAATAATAAGAAGGCGAGGAGTAAGAACGATACTCGTGGTTCCGGATTGGCCAAGAAGAGCTTGGTACCCGGAACTTCAAGAAATGTTATCAGAGGACCCATGGCCTCTACCGCTCAGACAGGATCTGCTACAGCAGGGGCCCTGTCTGTTCCAAGACTTACCGCGGCTGCGTTTGACGGCATGGCGGTTGAATTCCGGATCCTAAAGGAGCATTCCGGAGGAAGTCATTCCTACACTGATAAAAGCCAGGAAAGAAGTAACCGCAAACCATTATCACCGCATTTGGCGAAAATATGTTGCGTGGTGTGAGGCCAGGAAGGCCCCTACAGAGGATTTCAGCTGGGTCGTTTTCTGCACTTCCTACAGTCCGGAGTGACTATGGGCCTAAAATTGGGTTCCATTAAGGTCCAGATTTCGGCTCTGTCGATTTTCTTCCAGAAAGAACTGGCTTCACTGCCTGAAGTTCAGACTTTTGTAAAGGGAGTGCTTCATATTCAGCCCCCTTTTGTGCCTCCTGTGGCACCTTGGGATCTCAATGTGGTGTTGAGCTTCCTAAAATCACATTGGTTTGAACCACTTAAAACCGTGGATCTGAAATATCTCACGTGGAAAGTGGTCATGTTATTGGCCTTGGCTTCGGCCAGGCGTGTGTCAGAATTGGCGGCTTTGTCATGTAAAAGCCCTTATCTGATTTTCCATATGGATAGGGCAGAATTGAGGACTCGTCCCCAGTTTCTCCCTAAGGTGGTATCAGCTTTTCACTTGAACCAACCTATTGTGGTGCCTGCGGCTACTAGGGACTTGGAGGATTCCAAGTTACTGGACGTAGTCAGGGCCCTGAAAATTTATGTTTCCAGGACGGCTGGAGTCAGGAAAACTGACTCGCTTTTTATCCTGTATGCACCCAACAAAATAGGTGCTCCTGCTTCTAAGCAGACTATTGCTCGCTGGATTTGTAGCACAATTCAGCTGGCGCATTCTGCGGCTGGATTGCTGCATCCTAAATCAGTGAAAGCCCATTCCACGAGGAAGGTGGGCTCATCTTGGGCGGCTGCCCGAGGGGTCTCGGCTTTACAACTTTGCCGAGCTGCAACTTGGTCAGGGGCAAACACGTTTGCTAAATTCTACAAATTTGATACCCTGGCTGAGGAGGACCTTGAGTTCTCTCATTCGGTGCTGCAGAGTCATCCGCACTCTCCCGCCCGTTTGGGAGCTTTGGTATAATCCCCATGGTCCTTACGGAGTCCCCAGCATCCACTAGGACGTCAGAGAAAATAAGAATTTACTCACCGGTAATTCTATTTCTCGTAGTCCGTAGTGGATGCTGGGCGCCCATCCCAAGTGCGGATTGTCTGCAATACTTGTATATAGTTATTGCCTAACTAAAGGGTTATTGTTGAGCCATCTGTTGAGAGGCTCAGTTATATTTCATACTGTTAACTGGGTTTATTATCACGAGTTTTACGGTGTGATTGGTGTGGCTGGTATGAGTCTTACCCGGGATTCAAAATCCTTCCTTATTGTGTCAGCTCTTCCGGGCACAGTATCCTAACTGAGGTCTGGAGGAGGGGCATAGAGGGAGGAGCCAGTGCACACCAGGTAGTACCAAATCTTTCTTATAGTGTGCCCAGTCTCCTGCGGAGCCCGTCTATTCCCCCATGGTCCTTACGGAGTCCCCAGCATCCACTACGGACTACGAGAAATAGAATTACCGGTGAGTAAATTCTTATTTTTTATGTTAATAAAATGATGCTCATTTCTGTCATTGTGTATTTCATTGCAGAATAAATAAGAATTTACTTACCGATAATTCTATTTCTCGGAGTCCGTAGTGGATGCTGGGGTTCCTGAAAGGACCATGGGGAATAGCGGCTCCGCAGGAGACAGGGCACAAAAAGTAAAGCTTTTCCAGATCAGGTGGTGTGCACTGGCTCCTCCCCCTATGACCCTCCTCCAGACTCCAGTTAGGTACTGTGCCCGGACGAGCGTACACAATAAGGGAGGATTTTGAATCCCGGGTAAGACTCATACCAGCCACACCAATCACACCGTACAACTTGTGATCTAAACCCAGTTAACAGTATGATAACAGAGGAGCCTCTGAAAGATGGCTCCCTAAACAATAACCCGAATTAGTTAACAATAACTATGTACAAGTATTGCAGATAATCCGCACTTGGGATGGGCGCCCAGCATCCACTACGGACTCCGAGAAATAGAATTATCGGTAAGTAAATTCTTATTTTCTCTATCGTCCTAGTGGATGCTGGGGTTCCTGAAAGGACCATGGGGATTATACCAAAGCTCCCAAACGGGCGGGAGAGTGCGGATGACTCTGCAGCACCGAATGAGAGAACTCCAGGTCCTCTTTTGCCAGGGTATCAAATTTGTAGAATTTTACAAACGTGTTCTCCCCTGACCACGTAGCTGCTCGGCAGAGTTGTAATGCCGAGACCCCTCGGGCAGCCGCCCAAGATGAGCCCACCTTCCTTGTGGAATGGGCCTTAACAGATTTAGGCTGTGGCAGGCCTGCCACAGAATGTGCAAGTTGAATTGTGTTACAAATCCAACGAGCAATCGACTGCTTAGAAGCAGGCGCACCCAACTTGTTGGGTGCATACAGTATAAACAGCGAGTCAGATTTTCTGACTCCAGCCGTCCTTGAAATGTATATTTTTAAAGCTCTGACAACGTCCAACAACTTGGAGTCCTCCAAGTCGCTTGTAGCCGCAGGCACTACAATAGGCTGGTTCAGGTGAAACGCTGATACCACCTTAGGGAGAAAATGCGGACGCGTCCGCAGCTCTGCCCTATCCGAATGGAAAATTAAATAAGGGCTTTTATAAGATAAAGCCGCCAGTTCAGATACTCTCCTGGCGGAAGCCAGGGCCAGTAACATAGTCACTTTCCATGTGAGATATTTCAAATCCACATTTTTTAGTGGTTCAAACCAATGGGATTTGAGGAAATCTAAAACTACATTTAGATCCCACGTGCCACCGGAGGCACCACAGGAGGCTGTATATGCAGTACTCCTTTGACAAAAGTCTGGACCTCAGGGACTGAGGCCAATTCTTTTTGGAAGAATATTGACAGGGCCGAAATTTGAACCTTAATAGATCCCAATTTGAGACCCATAGACAATCCTGATTGCAGGAAATGTAGGAAACGACCCAGTTGAAATTCCTCCGTCGGAGCACTCCGATCCTCGCACCACGCAACATATTTCCGCCAAATGCGGTGATAATGCTTCGCGGTGACTTCCTTTCTTGCCTTAATCAAGGTAGGAATGACTTCTTCTGGAATGCCTTTTCCTTTTAGGATCTGGCGTTCAACCGCCATGCCGTCAAACGCAGCCGCGGTAAGTCTTGAAAGAGGCAGGGACCCTGTTGAAGCAGGTCCCTTCTCAGAGGTAGAGGCCATGGATCGTCCGTGACCATCTCTTGAAGTTCCGGGTACCAAGACCTTCTTGGCCAATCCGGAGCCACTAGTATCGTTCTTACTCCGCTTTGCCGTATGATTCTCAATACCTTTGGTATGAGAGGCAGAGGAGGAAACACATACACCGACTGGTACACCCAAGGTGTTACCAGCGCGTCCACAGCTATTGCCTGCGGATCTCTTGACCTGGCGCAATACCTGTCCAGTTTTTTGTTGAGGCGAGACGCCATCATGTCCACCATTGGTCTTTCCCAACGGTTTATTAGCATGTGGAAAACTTCTGGATGAAGTCCCCACTCTCCCGGGTGAAGATCGTGTCTGCTGAGGAAGTCTGCTTCCCAGTTGTCCACGCCCGGGATGAACACTGCTGACAGTGCTATCACGTGATTCTCCGCCCAGCGAAGGATCCTGGCAGCTTCTGCCATTGCACTCCTGCTTCTTGTGCCGCCCTGTCTGTTTACATGGGCGACTGCCGTGATGTTGTCCGACTGGATCAACACCGGTCTTCCTTGAAGCAGAGGTTCCGCCTGGCTTAGAGCATTGTAGATTGCTCTTAGTTCCAGAATGTTTATGTGAAGAGACTTTTCCAGGCTCGACCACACTCCCTGGAAGTTTCTTCCTTGTGTGACTGCTCCCCAGCCTCTCAGGCTGGCGTCCGTGGTCACCAGGATCCAATCCTGTATGCCGAATCTGCGGCCCTCCAATAGATGAGCCCTCTGCAACCACCACAGAAGAGATACCCTTGTCCTTGGAGACAGGGTTATCCGCAGGTGCATCTGAAGATGCGACCCTGACCATTTGTCCAACAGATCCCTTTGGAAAATTCTTGCATGGAATCTGCCGAATGGAATTGCTTCGTAAGAAGCCACCATTTTTCCCAGGACTCTTGTGCATTGATGCACAGACACCTTTCCTGGTTTTAGGAGGTTCCTGACCAGGTCGGATAACTCCTTGGCTTTTTCCTCGGGAAGAAAAACCTTTTTCTGAACCGTGTCCAGAATCATCCCTAGGAACAGCAGACGAGTTGTCGGCATTAATTGGGATTTTGGAATATTCAGAATCCATCCGTGCTGCTTTAGCACCTCTTGAGATAGTGCTAATCCCATCTCTAGCTGTTCTCTGGACCTTGCCCTTATTAGGAGATCGTCCAAGTATGGGATAATTAATACGCCTTTTCTTCGAAGAAGAATCATCATCTCGGCCATTACCTTTGTAAAGACCCGAGGTGCCGTGGACAAACCAAACGGCAGCGTCTGAAACTGATAGTGACAGTTTTGTACAACGAACCTGAGGTACCCCTGGTGTGAGGGGTAAATTGGAACGTGGAGATACGCATCCTTGATGTCCAAGGATACCATAAAGTCCCCTTCTTCCAGGTTCGCTATCACTGCTCTGAGTGACTCCATCTTGAACTTGAACTTCTTTATGTACAGGTTCAAGGACTTCAGATTTAGAATAGGCCTTACCGAGCCATCCGGCTTCGGTACCACAAATAGAGTGGAATAATACCCCTTCCCTTGTTGTAGAAGAGGTACCTTGACTATCACCTGCTGAGAGTACAGCTTGTGAATGGCTTCCAAAACCGTCTCCCTTTCGGAGAGGGACGTTGGTAAAGCAGACTTCAGGAAACGGCGAGGTGGATCTGTCTCTAATTCCAACCTGTACCCCTGAGATATTATCTGCAGGATCCAGGGATCTACCTGCGAGTGAGCCCACTGCGCGCTGTAATTTTTGAGACGGCCGCCCACCGTCCCCGAGTCCGCTTGAGAAGCCCCAGCGTCATGCTGAGGCTTTTGTAGAAGCCGGGGAGGGCTTCTGTTCCTGGGAAGGAGCTGCCTGTTGCTGTCTCTTCCCTCGACCTCTGCCTTGTTGGGGAGTGACTTGAGGTAGAAAGGTGGATTTCCCGGCTGTAGCCGTGGCCACCAAATCTGATAGACCGACTCCAAATAACTCCTCCCCTTTATACGGCAAAACTTCCATATGCCGTTTTGAATCCGCATCGCCTGTCCACTGTCGCGTCCATAAAGCTCTTCTGGCCGAAATGGACATAGCACTTACCCGTGATGCCAGTGTGCAGATATCCCTCTGTGCATCACGCATATAAAGAAATGCATCCTTTATGTTCTAACGACAGTAAAATATTGTCCCTGTCCAGGGTATCAATATTTTCAATCAGGGACTCTGACCAAACTACCCCAGCACTGCACATCCAGGCAGTCGCTATAGCTGGTCGTAGTATAACACCTGCATGTGTGTATATACTTTTTTGGATATTTTCCATCCTCCTATCTGATGGATCTTTAAGTGCGGCCGTCTCAGGAGAGGGTAACGCCACTTGTTTAGATAAGCGTGTTAGCGCCTTGTCCACCCTAGGAGGTGTTTCCCAGCGCTCCCTAACCTCTGGCGGGAAAGGGTATAATGCCAATAATTTCTTTGAAATTATCAGCTTTTTATCAGGGGCAACCCACGCTTCATCACACACGTCATTTAATTCTTCTGATTCAGGAAAAACTATAGGTAGTTTTTTCACACCCCACATAATACCCTGTTTAGTGGTACCTGTAGTATCAGCTAAATGTAACGCCTCCTTCATTGCCAAAATCATATAACGTGTGGCCCTACTGGAAAATACGGTTGATTCGTCACCGTCACCACTGGAATCAGTGCCTGTGTCTGGGTCTGTGTCGACCGACTGAGGCAAAGGGCGTTTCACAGCCCCTGACGGTGTTTGAGGCGCCTGGACAGGCACTAATTGATTGTCCGGCCGCCTCATGTCGTCAAACGACTGCTTAAGCGAGTTGACGCTATCCCGTAATTCCACAAATAAAGGCATCCATTCTGGTGTCGACCCCCTAGGAGGTGACATCCCCATATTTGGCAATTGCTCCGCCTCCACACCAATATCGTCCTCATACATGTCGACACACACGTACCGACACACAGCAGACACACAGGGAATGCTCTACACGAAGACAGGACCCACTAGCCCTTTGGGGAGACAGAGGGAGAGTCTGCCAGCACACACCAAAAAAGCGCTATATATGACAGGGATAGCCTTATAATAAGTGCTCCCTTATAGCTGCTTTATATATATCAAAATATTGCCATTAAATTTGCCCCCCCTCTCTGTTTTACCCTGTTTCTGTAGTGCAGTGCAGGGGAGAGACCTGGGAGCCGTCCTGACCAGCGGAGCTGTGAGAGGAAATGGCACCGTGTGCTGAGGAGATAGGCCCCGCCCCTTTTCCGGCGGGCTCGTCTCCCGCTATTTTGTGAATCCAGGCAGGGGTTAAATATCTCCATATAGCCTCTGGGGGCTATATGTGAGGTATTTTTAGCCTTTTAATAGGTTTTCATTTGCCTCCCAGGGCGCCCCCCCCCAGCGCCCTGCACCCTCAGTGACTGCGTGTGAAGTGTGCTGAGAGGAAAATGGCGCACAGCTGCAGTGCTGTGCGCTACCTTTAGAAGACTGCAGGAGTCTTCAGCCGCCGATTCTGGACCTCTTCTTACTTCAGCATCTGCAAGGGGGCCGGCGGCGCAGCTCCGGTGACCATCCAGGCTGTACCTGTGATCGTCCCTCTGGAGCTGATGTCCAGTAGCCAAGAAGCCAATCCATCCTGCACGCAGGTGAGTTCACTTCTTCTCCCCTCTGTCCCTCGTTGCAGTGATCCTGTTGCCAGCAGGAATCACTGTAAAATAAAAAACCTAAGCTAAACTTTCTCTAAGCAGCTCTTTATGAGAGCCACCTAGAATTGCACCCTTCTCGGCCGGGCACAAAAATCTAACTGGAGTCTGGAGGAGGGTCATAGGGGGAGGAGCCAGTGCACACCACCTGATCTGGAAAAGCTTTACTTTTTGTGCCCTGTCTCCTGCGGAGCCGCTATTCCCCATGGTCCTTTCAGGAACCCCAGCATCCACTAGGACGATAGAGAAATGGCAATTCCGCATTTATTTTACTTTTATAAACTAGAATTATTTTTATACTAGTTTGGAGAAGAAATTTAGGGACATCTCGCTGTAGTTCCCCTTTCTGCAAAATATCTTGTATTTTCTTTACTGCTCTGTTTTCAGAAATTTTCTTTTGTACTGTTTACATTTCAGTTAGAAATGGGTGTATACTATACAGGTTGAGTCTCCCTTATCCAAAATGCTCGGGACCAGAGGCATTTTGGATATGGGATTTTTCCGTATTTTGGAATAATTGCATACCATAATGAGATATCATGGTGATGGGACCTAAATCTAAGCACAGAATGCATTTATGTTTCATATACACCTTATACACACAGCCTGAAGGTAATTTTAGCCAATATTTTTTATAACTTTGTGCATTAAACAAAGTGTGTCTACATTCACACAATTCATTTATGTTTCATATACACCTTATACACGCAGCCTGAAGGTCATTTAATACAATATTTTTAATAACTTTGTGTATTAAACAAAGTTTGTGTACATTGAGCCATCAAAAAACAAAGGTTTCACTATCTCACTGTCACTCAAAAAAGTCCGTATTTCGGAATATTCCGTATTTCGGAATATTTGGATATGGGATACTCAACCTGTATAAGCAATCTGTAACATGCACACAATGTGGCCCAGGGACTAGATTATTAATGTTACTCTGTATAGGTTCTAGAACAGTGCAGTCCAGGCAGCGTACTACTTGAGGTACAGGACAGGCACTCATTTATTTGGCATCTTGCTTGCACAGTATATTTCTCTAACGTCCTAAGTGGATGCTGGGGACTCCGTAAGGACCATGGGGAATAGCGGCTCCGCAGGAGACTGGGCACATCTAAAGAAAGCTTTAGGACTATCTGGTGTGCACTGGCTCCTCCCCCTATGACCCTCCTCCAAGCCTCAGTTAGATCTCTGTGCCCGAACGAGAAGGGTGCACACTAGGGGCTCTCCTGAGCTTCTTAGTTAAAGTTTTAGTTTAGGTTTTTTATTTTCAGTGAGACCTGCTGGCAACAGGCTCACTGCATCGAGGGACTAAGGGGAGAAGAAGCGAACTCACCTGCGTGCAGAGTGGATTGGGCTTCTTAGGCTACTGGACATTAGCTCCAGAGGGACGATCACAGGCCCAGCTTGGATGGGTCCCAGAGCCGCGCCGCCGGCCCCCTTACAGAGCCAGAAGGCAGAAGAGGTCCGGAAAATCGGCGGCAGAAGACGTCCTGTCTTCATCAAGGTAGCGCACAGCACTGCAGCTGTGCGCCATTGCTCTCAGCACACTTCACACTCCGGTCACTGAGGGTGCAGGGCGCTGGGGGGGGGCGCCCTGAGACGCAATAAAAAACACCTTGGATGGCAAAAAATGCATCACATATAGCTCCTGGGCTATATGGATGCATTTAACCCCTGCCAGAATATACAGAAAAACGGGAAGATAGGCTCCGCCCCCTTATCGGCGGCCTTATCTCCTCAGCACACTGGCGCCATTTTCCCTCACAGCTCCGTTGGAGGGAAGCTCCCTGGCTCTCCCCTGCAGTCACTACACTACAGAAAGGGTTAAAAAAGAGAGGGGGGCACTAATTAGGCGCAGTATTAACTATACAGCAGCTATAAGGGGAAAAACACTTATATAAGGTTATCCCTGTATGTGTATATATATATATATATATATATATATATATATATATATATATATATATAGCGCTCTGGTGTGTGCTGGCAAACTCTCCCTCTGTCTCCCCAAAGGGCTAGTGGGGTCCTGTCCTCTATCAGAGCATTCCCTGTGTGTGTGCTGTATGTCAGTACTTTTGTGTCGACATGTATGAGGAGAAAAATGATGTGGAGACGGAGCAGATTGCCTGTAATAGTGATGTCACCCCCTAGGGGGTCGACACCTGAGTGGATGAACTGTTGGAAGAAATTACGTGACAGTGTCAGCTCTGTATAAAAGACAGTGGTTGACATGAGACAGCCGGCTACTCAGCTTGTGCCTGTCCAGACGTCTCATAGGCCGTCAGGGGCTATAAAGCGCCCGTTACCTCAGATGGCAGATATAGACGCCGACACGGATACTGACTCCAGTGTCGACGGTGAAGAGACAAATGTGACTTCCAGTAGGGCCACACGTTACATGATTGAGGCAATGAAAAATGTTTAACACATTTCTGATAATACGAGTACCACCAAAAAGGGGTATTATGTTCGGTGAGGAAAAACTACCTGTAGTTTTCCTGAATCTGAGAAATTAAATGAGGTGTGTAATGATGCGTGGGTTTCCCCCGATAACAACTGATAATTTCTAAAATGTTATTGGCATTATATCCTTTCCCGCAGAGGTTAGGGTGCGTTGGGAAACACCCCCTAGGGTGGATAAACGCTCACACGCTTGTAAGGGCTCTAACCTCTCCTGAGATGCCCGCCCTTAAGGATCCTGCTGATAGAAAGCAGGAGGGTATCCTAAAATGTATTTACACACATACTGGTGTTATACTGCGACCAGCAATCGCCTCAGCCTGGATGTGCAGTGCTGGGTCGGCGTGGTCGGATTCCCTGACTGAAAATATTGATACCCTAGATAGGGACAGTATATTTTTGCCTATAGAGCATTTGAAAGATGCATTTCTATATATGCGTGATGCACAGCGGAATATTTGCCGACTGGCATCAAGAGTAAGTGCGTTGTCCATTTCTACCAGTAGAGGGTTATGGACACGTCAGTGGTCAGGTGATGCGTATTCCAAATGGCATTTGGAAGTATTGCCTTATTAAGGGGAGGAGTTATTTGGGGTCGGTCTTTTAGACCTGGTGGCCACGGCAACAGCTGGGAAATCCACGTTTGTACCCCAGGTCGCCTCTCAACATGAGAAGACGCCGTATTATCAGGCGCAGTCTTTTCGTGGACAAGCGGGCAAAAGGTTCCTCTTTTCTGCCCCGTGACAGAGGGAGAGGAAAAAGGCTGCAGAAATCAGCCAGTTCCCAGGAACAGAAACCCTCTCCCGCCTCTGCCAAGCCCTCAGTATACGCTGGGGCTTTACAAGCAGAATCAGGCACGGTGGGGGGCCCGTCTCAATGAATTTCAGCGCGCAGTGGGCTCACTCGCAAGTAGACCCCTGGATCCTTCAGGTGATATCTCAGGGGTACAAATTAGAATTCGAGACGTCTCCCCCTCGCCGTTTCCTAAAGTCGGCTTTACCGATGTCTCCTTCTGACAGGGAGACAGTTTTGGAAGCCATTCACAAGCTGTATTCCCAGCAGGTGATAATAAAGATACCCCTCCTGCAACAGGGAACGGGGTATTATTCCACACTGTGGTGGTACCGAAGCCGGACGGCTCGGGGAGACCGATTCTAAATCTAAAATCTTTGAACACTTACATACAGAGGTTCAAATTCAAGATTGAGTCACTCAGAGCAGTGATTGCGAACCTGGAAGAAGGGGACTACATGATGTCTCGGGACATCAAGGATGCTTACCTTCATGTCAAAATTTACCCTTCTCACCAAGGGTACCTCAGGTTTATGGTACAGAACTGTCACTATCAGTTCAGACGCTGCCGTATGGATGGTCCACGGCACCCCGGGTCTTTACCAAGGTAATGGCCGAAATGATATTCCTTCGAAGGAAGGGAATTTTAGTTATCCCTTACTTGGACAATTCCCTGATAAGGGTAAGATCCAGGGAACAGTTGGAGGTCGGTGTAGCACTATCTCAGGTAGTGTTGCGGCAGCACGATTGGATTCTCAATATTCCAAAATCGCAGCTGGTTCCGACGACTTGTCTTCTGTTCCTAGGGATGATCCTGGACACAGTCCAGAAAAAGGTGTTTCTCCCGGAGGAGAAAGCCAGGGAGTTATCCGAGCTAGTCAGGAACCTCCTAAAACCGAGCCAAGTCTCAGTGCATCAATGCACAAGGGTTCTGGGTAAAATGGTGGCTTCCTACGAAGCAATCCCATTCGGCAGATTCCACGCAAGAACTTTCCAGTGGGACCTGCTGGACAAATGGTCCGGGTCGCATCTTCAGATGCATCAGCGGATAACCCTGTCACCAAGGACAAGGGTGTCCCTCCTGTGGTGGTTGCAGAGTGCTCATCTTCTAGAGGGCCGCAGATTCGGCATTCAGGACTGGGTCCTGGTGACCACGGATGCCAGCCTGCGAGGCTGGGGAGCAGTCACACAGGGAAGGAATATCCAGGGCTTAGGGTCAAGCCTAGAGACATCACTTCACATAAATATCCTGAAGCTAAGGGACATTTACAATGCTCTAAGCTTAGCAAGACCTCTGCTTCAAGGTCAGCCGGTGTTGATCCAGTCGGACAACATCACGGCAGTCACCCACGTAAACAGACAGGGTGGCACAAGAAGCAGGAGGGCAATGGCAGAAGCTGCAAGGATTCTTCGCTGGGCGGAAAATCATGTGATAGCACTGTCGGCAGTATTCATTCCGGGAGTGGACAACTGGGAAGCAGACTTCCTCAGCACGACCTCCACCCGGGAGAGTGGGGACTTCACCCAGAAGTCTTCCACATGATTATAAACCGTTGGGAAAAACTCGACAGGTATTGCGCCAGGTCCAGGGACCCTCAGGCAATAGCTGTAGACGCTCTGGTAACACCGTGGGTGTACCAGTCGGTGTATGTGTTCCCTTCTCTGCCTCTCTTACCCAGGGTAATGAGAATAAGAAGGAGAGGAGTAAGAACTATACTCATTGTTCCGGGTTGGCCAAGAAGAGCTTGGTAACCAGAACTCCAAGAAATGATCTCAGAGGACCCATGGCCTCTGCCGCTCAGACAGGACCTGCTGCAGCAGGGGGCCTGTCTGTTCCAAGACGTACCGCGGCTGCGTTTGACGGCATGGCGGTTGAACGCCGGATCCTGAAGGAAAAGGGCATTCCGGAGGAAGTTATCCCTACGCTATTTAAAGCTAGGAAAGAAGTGAACGCAAACCATTATCACCGCATATGGTGGAAATATGTTGCGTGCTGTGAGGCCAGGAAGGCCCCAAAGGAGAAATTTCAGCTAGGTCGATTTCTGCACTTCCTACAGTCAGAGGTGACTATGGGCAAAAAATTGGGTTCCATGAAGGTCCAGATTTCGGCTCTATCGATTTTCTTCCAAAATAGAACTGGCTTCATTGCCTGAAGTTCGGACTTTTGTTAAGGGAGTGCTGCATAGTCAGCCCCCGTTTGTGCCTCAAGTGGCACCGTGGGATCTCAACGTGGTGTTGGATTTCCTGAAGTCGCATTGGGTTGAGCCACTTAAATCCGTGGAGCTACAATACCTCACGTGGAAAGTGGTCATGCTGTGGGCCGTGGCGTCGGCCAGGCGTGTATCAGAATTGGCGGCTTTGTCATACAAAAGCCCTTATCTGTATTTTATATGGATAAGGCGGAATTGAGGACTCGTTCCCAATTCCTTCCTAAGGTGGTATCAGTTTTTCATGTGAACCAACCTATTGTGGTGCCTGCAGCTACTTGGGACTTGGAGGATTCCAAGTTACTGGACGTAGTCAGGGACCTGAAAAGTATATGTTTCCAGGACGGCTGGAGTCAGGAAAACTGACTCGCTATTTATCCTCTATGCACCCAACAAGCTGGGTGCTCCTGCTTCTAAGCAGACTATTGCTCGCTGGATCTGTAGCACGATTCAACTTGCACATGCTGCGGCTGGACTGCCGCACCCTAAATCTGTAAAAGCCCATTCCACGAGGAAAGTGGGCTCTTCTTGGGCGGCTGCCCGAGGGGTCACGGCTTTACAACTTTGCCGAGCTGTTACTTGGTCGGGTTCAAACATTTTTGCAACAGTCTACAAGTTTGATACCCTGGCTGAGGAGGACCTAGAGTTTGCTCATTCGGTGCTGCAGAGTCATCCGCACTATCCCGCCCGTTTGGGAGCTTTGGTATAATCCCCATGGTCCTTACGGAGTCCCCAGCATCCACTTAGGACGTCAGAGAAAATAAGATTTTACTCACCGGTAAATCTATTTCTCGTAGTCCGTAGTGGATGCTGGGCGCCCATCCCAAGTGCGGATTGTCTGCAATACTTGTTTATAGTTATTGCCTAACTAAAGGGTTATTGTTGAGCCATCTGTTGAGAGGCTCCGTTATATTTCATACTGTTAACTGGGTATAGTATCACGAGTTATACGGTGTGATTGGTGTGGCTGGTATGAGTCTTACCCGGGATTCAAAATCCTTCCTATTTGTGTCAGCTCTTCCGGGCACAGTATCCTAACTGAGGTCTGGAGGAGGGTCTTAGTGGGAGGAGCCAGTGCACACCAGGTAGTCCTAAAGCTTTCTTAAGTTGTGCCCAGTCTCCTGCGGAGCCGCTAATCCCCATGGTCCTTACGGAGTCCCAGCATCCACTACGGATTACGAGAAATAGATTTACCGGTGAGTAAAATCTTATTTTTTTTTCTTTCCAGGCTTATATTAAAGGGTAAACTTTTGAGTGCTCCAATTTCCTTTTTATTGATTTGCATTCGCATAGAAAGTTTACTAAATACATAATTTAGGTTTGTAACCAAGTTTGTTATTATTTCACGGATGCATTTATAATTCAGGCAGTGTTGTTTTTATTAGTTTCTCTTGATTATGATACAGGTTAGATGAGCTCTATGCATTGGATTCGGTTGTACCCAAAAAGCAGTTCTTTGCCTTCCCCTAGGGCAAGCAAGTAAAATAACTTCAGAATACTGAATAGCAGCAGTTGACATAGTTCTGCAACATACAGGGAGGTCACACAATGCAACCAATCAGATGAGGTGTGTTTGTGTGGTGGTAGAAGGGGGGTGGGGGTGCAGTGCACTCCCTCCTTACTGTCTGACATGTGCCAGGTGGTCTGAGGGCTATCTGGGCTCCAAGGCATGGTGTTTTGGCAACTATGAATTCTCAGTGGAAATTTGAAGCAAGTGGCAGGCATGTGGGCACATTTTGGGAAGAATGATGTGATAATGGCGACGTAGTTTTGGGTTTGTTTTTCATTTTTAAAATGAAGGGTAATGGCCAGCACTTTTTAAGATTCAAGAGCAGCTCATGTGGCCTTTAAAGTAGATTGGATTGCCTTATGGTGGGTACACACTAGGCGATTTTGTAAGCAATATCGCTAATTTTTAACCTCCTGAGCAATATTGTTTACAATATCACCCAGTGTGTATGCTGCTGCAATAGCCGATGCACGCTCCCGGGGGTTGTAAACGACCCCCTGCTGTCGCCAGTACATGCAACTCAATCTGGCTATATCGTCAGATGCTGCATGTTCAGGCCGGCCACGGCATGAAGTTACTATGCAATATCGCATAGTTGTATGCACAGAGGCCCTCATTCCGAGTTGTTCGCTCGCTAGCTGCTTTTAGCAGCATTGCACATGCTAGGCCGCCGCCCTCTGGGAGTGTATCTTAGCTTAGCAGAATAGCGAACGAAAGGTTAGCAGAATTGCTACTAAATAATTTGCTGCAGTTTCTGAGTAGCTCCAGACCTACTCCTAGATTGCGATCACCTCAGTCCGTTTAGTTCCTGGTTTGACGTCACAAACACGCCCTGCGTTCGGCCAGCCACTCCCCCGTTTCTCCAGCCACTCCCGCGTTTTTACCTGGCACGCCTGCGTTTTTTAGCACACTCCCTGAAAATGGCCAGTTACCACCCAGAAACACCCACTTCCTGTCAATCACTCACCGATCAGCACAGCGACTGAAAAGCGTCGCTCAGGCCTGCGTAAAATTGCTTAGTTTGCATGCGCATTTTCCACCTGTTCGCTGCGAAAAACTGCAGCGATCGAACAACTCAGAATGACCACCTATGTCGGCAGCCTGGGAGCGGAGAATCTGTGCAACATCGCTCATAGCGTGTATCGCATTGTGTGTACCCACCATAACACAGGATGAAATGATACAAACTAACTTGTGGAAAATCTGGAAGGAACCAGAAAGGTATTTTCACTAGTTGTCTGTGGTTTTTATGTTCTAAAATATATATATATTATAATATTTCATTTAAATTTATTAGGCAAGGGATGTACTCGCTTCTTGTCATATTCTGTCTTCTGTAGGAACGTTTAAAGCTGGTGACAGTGCTTGGTGCAGGACTGCTCTGCGGAACTGCTCTTGCAGTCATCGTACCTGAAGGTGTCCATGCTCTCTATGAAGAAGTACTGGAAGGTTAGTATGATTCTGCATCTTCACATACATCTTATCTAATTATAGCTTATAATGCAATCTGAATATTGGGGATAATTACATGTTTTCATAATAAAATCAATATTTTTTTTTTGAACTTTGTTTTTTGTGTGACTGTGCTTCTAATAAAAAGAAATGGTTCTGTATAGAAGAAATATATAAAAAATACCTGTGATTACCTGGTGTAGTGCAACAATAAAGCAAGTTACTTTATGTAATATTTAGTGTGACCGATTCTGATGATGTAACGTAACCTGGCACATGTGCCCATAAACTGCAAATCTCCAGTAAACTTTATAATAAAAGCCATATAGAATTAGCAGACCTGATGAAAAGGCAGATAAATATGCACACAGCATAGTTTTGTAAATTATTTAAATCTAATTTGTAATATATGTTATACTGTTCAGGGTCTTCTAAATGACCATTATGAAGTGGGCTTCTCATCAATCCTCTGTGGCTGTATTTCTGCTGTGGAAGAGAATAATTTAGTACTGTATGACACGGCATTGCTTTATTAGACACTTGCATCCACGTCCTCAACAATGTTCTGATATTCCTAGCTTAAAAGTGGGTCACAATTAGTAGAGTCCAATAGAATGTAGTGAGCTCTGGTTCCCAGAATTCCTGGTACACAGCTACACAGGTATGGCCATGGCACAAGATGGCATAAACTGCCATATACTGTAGTGTTCAACAGAATTCTGCTGTGCTGCGGGAGGGGGGGGGGGGGGGGATAGTTACTAACCATTGGCTTGTCAAAGCTAAGGGGGATATTTATCAAAGCTTGGAGAGAGCTAAAGTACCAATAAATCGACTCCTAACTTTGTTTTTAATGAGTACTTTATCTCTCGCCAAGCTTTGATAAATATCCCCCTGCATTTAGCTTGCTTAGCAAATATTTCTGCTGCCTTTTAAATCTATCAGTCAAAGGGGCCTAAGATTGGCTTTGACATCACACTGGTTAAATGTGCTCCTGGTATTCTTGTCTAGCCCCCAATTTAGATACATTTCAGCAGAACTTAAAATAATAAATGCAACTATGTTCTGTTGTTCAGCAAAACACCACGAAGTAGGGGAAAGCCAGAAAGTGAAGGAAGCAGAGACTGGGCCTGAATTATCAGCTGTACATGAGCATGACCATGACCATTCTAGACTACATGCTTACATCGGAGTCTCCCTGGTACTTGGCTTCGTCTTCATGCTCCTGGTGGATCAGATTGGTAGTTCTCACATGCACTCGACAGAGGGTAAGTGCGGATGGGCCAAGTATGCATTTTGCCATCCTTATCCTGGCGTATGACTGATTTACCCTTTCTCAGACCCAGAAGCAGCTCGGGCAGCCAGTTCAAAGATCACCACCACGCTGGGCCTTGTAGTGCATGCTGCTGGTAAGTGGAACCATGCTAATTTTTTTATGATGGCATAATAAAGACCAATAAAATACAAACTGTGCACTTTTCAGTTTTGTGCATCTAAAGTGCTACTTTTGTTTTATAGCTGATGGAGTCGCTCTAGGGGCTGCTGCTTCTACATCCCAGACTAGTGTTCAGCTTATTGTATTTGTGGCCATCATGCTCCACAAGGTAAGAACGTCAAAATATTCCTCCTTGTTAGATATACAATGTCTACCTGGAAACACAAAACCATTTACATGTAGCTCAGCAAGCTTTAGCATCTCCATAGCAGGCTTGAGCAACCTGTGGGTCTCCTGATGGTGGTGTAGCAGTAGGCGGTAATAGATGTGGTAGTCACTAATGGACACACAGGATCTGCGGACCAAGGGGGTGATTCAGATCTGATCGCTGGGCTGCTAACTTTGCTGTCCTGCGATCAGATAGTCGCCGCCTCCAGTGGGAATGTAAATTCCCAGTGCAAGTGTGCGATCGCATGTGTATGGCAAGCTGCGAAAATACAGTGTGTGCAGTCTGTGCACAGCCCAGGACTTACTCCTACAGTGCGATGAGAACAGGCTGATCGGGGCCGAAGCTGACGTCAGACACCCTCCCTGAAAACGCTTGGACTCGCCTGCGTTTTCTCTTATGTCCTAGAGGATACTGGGGATCCATTTAGTACCATGGGGTATAGACGGGTCCACTAGGAGCCATGGGCACTTTAAGAATTTGATAGTGTGGGCTGGTTCCTCCCTCTATGCCCCTCCTACCAGACTCCGTTTAGAAAATGTGGCCGGAGGAGCCGGTCAGGCTTATGGAAACTCCTGAAGATTTTCTGCATTTATTTTTCTGTTTGTTATTTTCAGGCAGGACTGGATGGCACCAGCCTGCCTGCTTCGTGGGACTTAGTGGGGGGAACAGCCCAACCTCTTGAAGGGTTAATGGTCCCGTTCCCTGCTGACAGGACACTAGCTCCTGAGGGAACTATTCGCAAGCCCCACCACGGCGAGCGTACATTCCCGCAGCACGCCGCCACCCCTAACAGAGCCAGAAGAGTGGTGAGTACTAAGCCGGCGAGTACTAAGCCGGCGTCCTGGTTAGCGGGTCGCCGGCTATTATGGCGGCATTAGGGTATGGACACGCACAGCTTCTAACCGGGGCGGATTGCATCTCCAGACTCAGTACACAACTGCGTCTCAGTACACTGTACACAGTACCCACACTGGCAAACAAAGCCTTAAAACGGTTCTCTTTACATTTTAAGCACAAATTACCTCAGCCTGTATAAAAAAAGCGGGAAGACCGTGCGCCGTTAAAGGGGCGGGGCTTCACTATGAGCGAATCCAGCAGCTTACCAACGCCATTTTACCTTTCCAGTGGACACAGACGCTGACTAAAAGGGACGCGCAGCTCCTCCGGTGTGACTCCAGATTACCTCAGCGGTACCAGGGGGTCATAGCAAGGGGGGAGCGATTATTAGTGTACTAAGTCCCCAATCTTGGTACTTGGTCTGCGACCCGGCTAAGCTTAGTATTAGCAATAAGGGCGCGGTGTGCTGGCTCCAAATACCTCTGTGTCTCCCTGGAAGGGCTCTTTGTGGGTTAATTGTGCTTTTAACCTTTCCTGTGTGTGTGCCTGACATATTGTAAATGTGACAGCACAAAGAGTGTGTTTCATGTACGGCAGAGTGTTCCTCTTCCCCAGGGAGCTCACTACTATGTACTCAGTGTAGTGCATCTTCTCAGACTAGCGGAGCTGATCTAGCGTGGTTGGATTCCTTCAAAGGAATGATTTCCAATATCTCTAATAAATTGTCCCGCAATGAGAAAGAGACGCAATACTTAAGACAGTCTGTGGATGAGATTATGAACAGAGACCCAGTCCCCAAACATGCATCTCAGTCCCTTGCCATTTGTCCACAAAAACAAACTCTGGCCCATATCCTGCAGTCTGACTCTGACGCTGAGGGGTCAGACATGGAGGAGGGTGAGGTAGATTCAGAAGGGGGGGGGACGC
The DNA here is from genome assembly GCF_028390025.1 of Pseudophryne corroboree. Taxonomy (NCBI): domain Eukaryota; kingdom Metazoa; phylum Chordata; class Amphibia; order Anura; family Myobatrachidae; genus Pseudophryne; species Pseudophryne corroboree. The sequence goes on from NC_086455.1 coordinate 128,211,841, forward strand.
TGCTATGTTACAGGGAATAGAGGCTTTTATTGAAGCTATCAGAGATGTGCTACTAATTCCTAATAAGGGGACAGGAGTGTGAGGAATCTTATTTTAATGTAAAAAAGAAGTCCTCAGTCACTTTTCCTGTGTCAAAGGAATTTAATACCCTGTTTGAAGAACCGTGGGTTAATCCTGCAAAGAAATTTCAAATCCCTAAAAGGTTACTCTCATCTTTTCCTTTTTCCTCCTGAGGATAGGAAAAAATGAGAAAGTCCACCGGTAGTGGATGCATCTGTGTCCAGGGTGTAACGGAAGATTGTTTTACCCGTCCCTGGTGCAGCCTCCCTGAAAGACACAGCTGATCGTAAGATTGAGACTACACTCAAATCCTTGTACACAGCTGCGGGGGTGGCTCAGAGACCCACTATAGCATGTGCGTGGGTTACTAAAGCCATTGCTTAAATGGTCAGGTAACCTTATTGAAGGGTTAGATTCCTTATCTAGGGGGGAGATTGTGTAACTCCTGCATCATATACAGGACTCTGCAAACTTTATGGTGGAAGCCATAAAAGAAGTAAGTTTGCTTAATGCACACACCACTGCTATGGCAGGGGCTTATGGTTACGCCAGTGGACTATGGACACGGACTCCAGGAAAGGTGTGGAAGGCCTACCCTTCACAGGAGAGGCCTTATTTGGAGATGAACTAGACAAATGGATCTTCAAAACTACTGCGGGTTTGCCCACATATCTTCCTTCTGCAGCTCCCCCAACCAGGAAGACCTACTCAGGACCTACTCTACAGTCCTTTCGGACTGCCAAGTTTAAGGGCAAAGTCAGAGGATCTTCTACTGCCAACAGAGGCGCTAGAGGTAAACCACGCAAGCCAGCAACTGCCGGTTCTCAGGAACAGAGCTCCAGTTCTGCTTCCTCAAAGCCTTCTGCCTGACTGTGGACCGCGAGGCCCAATGCACCGGTATGCGCAGGCGCGTCGTACGGGTACAATGAGCATCGTGGGTTTGCACAGAGTCTAACGAACATTCCAGTCGCGCGGCCAAACGCAGGAAGATTGACGTGAAGTGGGCGTTTCTGGGTGTCAACTGACAGTTTTCAGGGAGTGCTTAGAAAAACACAGGCGTGGCAGAAAAAATGCAGGCGTGGCTGGGCGGGTGTGTGACGTTAAAAGCCGCCCCTCCGTCGTTAGATTCAACACACACGAAGAGTAACTACAGTGCTGGTCTTGTTTTGCACAACATTATTTTTCAGGTGCTCTGCTGCACAAGCGTTCGCACTTCTGCAAAGCGAAAATTCACTTCCCAGCGACAATGCGTTTGCACGGCTGCTAAAAGTAGCCAGCGAGCGATCAATTCCGAATGACCCCCATTATTCCAACTTGTTTGTGGTACTGAAACCGGACGGTTCAGTAAGGCCGATTTTGAATCTAAAATCGTTGAACCCGTACTTACGAGTGTTCAAATTCAAGATGGAGTTTCTGAGAGCGGTGATCTCAGGTCCGGAGGAGGGGGAATTCCTAGTGTCTCTGGATATCAAGGATGCGTACCTTCACATTCCGATCTGGCCACCTCACCAGGCTTATCTACGCTTTGCACTACAGGACTGTCACTACCAGTTCCAGGCTCTGCCATTTGGTCTCTCCATGGCACAGAGGATGTTCACCAAGGTGATGGCAGAGATGGTGTTTCTCCTTCGCAAGCAGGGAGTGAACATAATTCCGTACCTGGACGATCTTCTGATAAAGGCACCGTCCAGGGAAAGGTTGTTGGACAGCATTGGTCTCACAACCCAACTACTCCTGGATCACGGCTGGATTCTAGATCTCCCGAAATCTCACTTATGTGGTCATTCCGAGTTGATCGCTCGCTAGCAGTTTTTAGCAGCTGTGCAAACGCTATGCCGCCGCCCACTGGGAGTGTATATTAGCTTAGCAAGATCGCGAACAAAAGGATCGCAGAGCGGCTACAAAGTTTTTAGTGCAGTTTCAGAGTAGCTCAAAACCTACTCAGCGCTTGCGATGACTTCAGACTATTTAGTTCGTGTTTTGACGTCACTAACACGCCCTGTGTTCGCCCAGCCACACCTGCGTTTTTCCTGGCACGCCTGCGTTTTTACGAACACTCCCTGAAAACGGTCAGTTGACACCCAGAAACGCCAACTTCATGTCAATCACTCTGCGGTCAGCAATGCGACTGAAAAGCTTTGCTAGACCTTGTGTGAAACTACATCGGCCGTTGTAATAGTACGTTACGTGTGCGCATTGCACCGCATGCGCAGAAGTGCCTTTTTTTGCCTCATCGCTGCACAGCGAACGAATGCAGCTAGCGATCAACTCGGAATGACCCCCTTAGAGCCAACTCGGAGGCTCCCATTTCTGGGAATGATACTGGACACAGAGTCGCAGAAAGTTTTTCTTCCGTTGGAAAAGGCATTGGTAATCCAGTCGATGGTTTGGGATGTCCTCAAGCCAACCCGGATATCGGTGCATCTATGCATTCGCCTTCTGGGGAAAATGGTGGCCTCTTACAAGGCGCTTTAGTATGGAACGTTTCACGCGAGGCCTTTCCAGCTGGATCTGTTGGACAAATGGTCCGGATCGCATTCTCACATGCACCAGAGAATCCATCTGTCGCCAAAGGCCAGGCTCTCCCTTCTGTGGTGGCTCCAGACTTCTCACCTAATTGAGGGCCGACTGTTCGGTATTCATAATTGGATTCTGCTAACCATGGACGCAAGCCTCAGAGGTTGGGGAGCAGTCACCCAGGGGGTGCAGTTTCAAGGAAGATGGTCAAGTCGTGAAGTCGTCCTTCCAATCAACATTCTGGAACTCACGGCTGTATACAACTCCCTTCTGCAGGCCTCATATCTTCTTCAGGATCGGGCCATTCAGGTTTAGTCGGACAATGTGACGGCAGTAACGTACATAAACCGGCAGGGCGGAATGAAAAGCAGAACAGCAATGTCAGAGGTATCAAGAATTCTCCTCTGGGCAGAAAAACACGCCTTGGCGTTGTCGGTGGTCTTCATTCCGGGAGTAGACAACTGGGAAGCAGACTTCCTCAGCAGACACGACCAGCACCCAGGGGAGTGGGGCTTTCACCCGGAGGTGTTCAGGTGCTTGACACGTCGATGGGGATGTCCACAATGCGACATGATTGCGTCTCGTCTCAAGAAGAAGCTCAAGCGGTATTGTTCCAGGTCGAAAGACCCACAGGCAGTGGACGTTCTGACGGCTCCATGGGTCTATCAGATGGTGTACGTGTTCCCTCCACTTCCGCGAATCCCAAGAATTCTGAAAAGAGTAAAAAGGGAAAAGGTCCAAGCAATCCTCATTGCTCCGGACTGGCCAAGAAGGGCCTGGTACGCGGACCTTCTGGAGATTCTCCTTGTAGATCTGTGGCCTCTACCTCTTCGCGAGGATCTTCTGCAACAGGGCCCATTAGTCTATCACAACTTAACATGGCTACGTTTGATGGCATGGAAGTTGAACGGCTGATTCTAGCCAGGAGAGGCATCCCTGAGAGGGTCATCCAGACTATGATCCAAGCCAGGAAGGGGGTAACGTCTAAACATTACCACCATATTTGGAAGAAATACGTCTCTTGGTGTGAGCAGAAAATATTCTGCGGTGGAATTTCATCTGGGACGTTTCCTGCTTTTTCTGCAGTTGGGTGTGGATGTGGGCCCTACGTCTGGGCTCTATAAAACTCCAGATTTCAGCCTTATCCATTTTCTTTCAGAAACAATTGGCTTCTCTCCCTGAGGTCCAGGCGTTCTTGAAATGGGTTCTGCACATACAGCCTCCCTTTGTGCGTCCCACGGCAACTTGCGATCTCAATTTGGTGCTGCAGTTCCTCCAATCGGACTGGTTTTAACCGTTACAGGAGGTAGACTTAAAATATCTTACGTGGAAGACAGCTTACGTGTGTCGGAGCTGGGGGCGTTGTCTCACAAGAGCCCCTATTTAATTTTCCATGAGGATAGAGCTGAACTCAGGACTCGTCAGCAATTTCTTCCTAAGGTGGTGTTTGCGTCTCACATCAACCAACCCATTGTGGTTCCGGTTGTTACCAACACCTCTGTTACTTCAAAGTCTTTGGATGTTGTGAGGGCTTTGAAGGTGTATGTGAAGAGGACAGCTTGTGACAGGAAGTCGGACTCGCTGTTTGTTCATTACGATCGCAATAAGATTGGGTATCCTGCTTCAAAGCAGTCCATTGCACGCTGGATCAGGCTCACTATCCAGCATGCTTATTCCACGGCAGGATTGCAGGTTCCTAAATCTGTACAGGCCCACTCTACTAGGTCGGTGGGTTCTTCCTGGGCGGCTGCCCGCGGTGTCTCGGCCTTACAGCTCTGCCGAGCAGCTACTTGGTCAGGTTCGAACACGTTTGCAAAGTTTTATAAGTTCGATACTTTGGCCTCTGAGGACCTTCAGTTTGGTCGATCAGTTCTGCAAGAACCTCAGCACTCTCCCACCTGGTTTGGGAGCTTTGTTACTTCCCCATGGTACTAAATAGATCCCCAGTATCCTCTAGGACGTAAAATAAAATAGGATTCTAATTACCTACCGGTAAATCCTTTTCTCGTAGTCCATAGAGGATACTGGGTGCCCGCCCGGTGCTTCGTTCTTCCTGCACTGTTACTTGGTTAAGTAATGTTGTTTGGTTCAGCTGTTCCTGTTCCAAGTTTGGTTAGCATGGCTTTCCTCTTGTTTGTGTTTGCTGGTTCGGAATCTCACCACTATCCTTTTATATCCTTTGCTCAAAGTATGTCCGTCTCCTCGGGCACAGTTTCCTAGACTGTGTCTGGTTGGAGGGACATAGAGGGAGGAGCCAGCCCACACTATCAAATTCTCCTAGTGGACCCGTCTATACCCCGTGGTACTAAATGGATCCCCAGTGTCCTCTACGGACTACAAGAAAAGGTTTTACCGGTAGGTAATTTAAAATCCTATTTTTCCAGACATTCCCTATAAACACTCAGTTGCCACCCACAAACGGCCGCCTCCTGTCAATCACCTTGCGAACGCTCAATGTGATCGGATTTTCCGCACCATTCTGTCGCTGAGCGGCGATGCCCGTTGTTGTTCGACGCGCGTGCACATTGCAGTGCATGCGCAGTTAGGACCTTATCGCCTGCTGTGTGAAAACGCACAGCAGCGATTTAGATCTGAATCACACCCCAAGATCAGTGTATTTTCTGGTCTTTCCGTGTGACTGTAGCATTGTGGACACAAAGCACACACAGTGCAGATGGGATTATATTGCTCACAGTGCACACACAAAGGTGCTAATTACGATCGGATCAGCAAGGTGATGAGCGGTTACTGGGAAGTGGCTTGATGTGAATGCAAAAAACGCCATCTTTTGGGCTTATAATGGCAATGTGGCCGTGTTCTCAGATGCACAGCCACTTCCACAGAGTTTCAGATGGAGAAACTGTAACTGCTGTAGGGCTTGTGCAAGTGTCGATGGTGTGACTGATGGTGGCATGTCAAGAATCACTGGTGGTTTTACAGCGTGCAGAGACACAGAAAGTGGGCATCTCAGAGCTTGCACATGCTGGAACACACAGAGAAGGCTGAAACTAGCATCTGTATATTATCGCTCCCATGACTCTGCCAACAAACTCCAGAGAAAAAGCAGCAGCATCCACCTGACGCAGGTCCTCTATGTTTAGCAGTTGTAGGAGATCACTGGTCTTACATCTGTGAGTCTTAGGGATGTATTCAATAAGAGTCGGAAACTGCCGTCTTGTCGGAAAGACTGCAGTTTCCGACTGAGGTCGGAAGGGGTTCCGACCTAGTCAATTTCTTTTGACAAGTCGGGAAATCCGACTTGTCGGAACATTGAAGGAATACACGCGGATCACGTGTATTGTCGGAAGCAGGGCCAATCCCGACAGGTTTTAGCTTTTAGCCCCGTTGCCGACAATGTCAATTCGACTTTTAAAAAAGTCTCTGACACTGTCGCGACTGGGCCAAACCTGTCAGGTTTGGCCTGGCATTGTATAGAGTGCGGTCGGGTCCTTTCCGTCTGAAAGTACCCGACCGCTATTGAATACGGCCCTTAGATACATTGTGATAATTATTGCAGCAAGGCCTTTGGCTGGAATACCTGGTTAGGGCTGAGAGCAAACAGTTGTCTTACATCTGCCTTATAACATACAGTGTTCAGATACTACTACGAGATGTTTGTTCTTGTGCAGTGCTTCTAAACTCCAGTTCTCACTCGCTCGGGACCGCTGTCTGTGCAAACTGGTGGTCTTATTGGCTGGCTCTGTAACTGACTCACTTGTGCATGATCAAAGAAATTCTTGAAGCATGGTGTTTGGGCTGTGTTAGGACTGGAGTTGGATTACACTATAATGTAATGGTTGTTGTTAGTGATCACTGTTATTTGAATTGGCACTTAGCATAAGTTTTGATTTTTAGCCAGGAAAACATCTTGTTCCTATGGGTTAAGCTAATTCGGTAACACAAACACGTAAACCTTGACAGTGTCCGAGGTTTGCAATCAGTGTATTGTATTTAGAACCTACACTTGCTGCATCTGTTCAAGAAAGCAATGTGCTTGTTGCTTTTAAGTGGTAATTATGGATAGAAATATTATGCACACAGGAATAGGATGGTTTGCAAATAATGGCATTATTGTCGATAAGCTCATTAGATCTAGTACTGTAACCCATTACATTGTTATAGCTGCTAAATAGTTTATACAGCAGCCACTGACTGCATTACTTTGAACGTATTTGGAGGGCAATGCCAGGCTGATTCCTAACCCCCACTTTTCCCCGGCTAGCAGGGTATGGGCCACCACCCACTCTCAACTCTAATGGATTATTCCCTAGACATGACACCCTGGGCAGTGTGGAATGTAATGGGGCTGATTTAGTGTTGCACGCAATTATGTTTAGCAGACAGATCTAGCAGATGCTCCCATGTACACATCTATGAGCAACTACGGGCAATTCAGTCACACATATCTCTGCTTACAACTCAATGATATAAGTGGGCAGCAAAGGGGTATTCGCATATAGGCTAAGGGCCCTGAAGGCATGGTTGGCATTATTGTGGGTTATACTGAATTGAGTGTACACAGAGATATGTCTGATTTTGGATGGATCTCTTGCACTGGGTACATACTTGTCTACTCTCCCAGAACAGCTGGGACACTCCCAAAAATCAGACTGCACTCCTGGGAAAGTGGACAAGTCTCCCGGAGCTGCCCACTTGCCGCCATCCAGCCGCTCACTTACCCAGTAATGTGGGTGGACCAGGTGACTGATGACGCGTTTCGTGCTGAATTGCCTCATCGAAGCCATGTCCCCTGCTGTGCAATGCCAGTAATTTCATCATTGTATAGCAGGTGGCGTGGCTATGATGATGCAGTCACTCAGCCACACCCCCCACCTACAGCCTGATGTGTCGCGTCACTCCCTATCCCCTATACTATGCTACACCCTTCCACCACTTCCGTCGTTGTGCCGACCGGGCTGCCTCCCTTTAAAAACAGGACATTTAATTTAACAGTAAGTGTAACCTAATAATCCATGTTATATTTCATTACTATTATGTACTGGGAAAGAAAAGCAAATATATGTATATTAATTGTTATCATTTTTTTACAGGCTCCTGCAGCATTCGGTCTGGTGTCTTTCCTAATGCATGCCGGGCTTGAGCGTAACCGCATCCGGAAGCATTTACTTGTATTTGCTCTGGCTGCTCCTGTCATGTCAATGCTGACATATGTGGGACTAAGCAAGGTTAGACAACTCTGTGTGTGTCTGTGCACTGTATGTGTTTGTATATATGTGTGTGTGTGTGTGTGTGTGTGTGTGTGTGTGTATTATATATACATAAACTATTATTTCTCTTACGTCCTAGAGGATACTGGAGTTCCATTTAGTACCATGGGGTATAGACATGTCCACTAGGAGCCATGGGCACTTTAAGAATTTGATAGTGTGGACTTGCTCCTCCCTCTATTCCCTCCCTCTATGCCCGATGGCCCAACCTCTTGAAGGGTTAATGGTCCCGTTTCCCGCTGACAGGACACTAGCTCCCGAGGGAACTATTCGCAAGCCCCACCACGGCGAGCGTACATTCCCACAGCACGCCGCCACCCCTAACAGAGCATGAAGAAAGAGTGGTGAGTACTAAGCTGGCGTCCCGGTTAGCGGGTCGCCGGCCATTATGGTGGCATATGGGTACGGAGACGCACGGCTTCTCACCGGGGCGGATTGCGTCTCCAGACTCAGTACACAACTGCGTCTCAGTACACTGTCACCTGTACCCACACTGGCAAACAAAGCCTTAAAACGGTTCTGTCTCCATTTTAAGCACAAATTACCTCATCCAGTATAAAAAAAGCGGGAAGACCGAGCGCCATTGAAGGGGAGGGGCTTCACTATGAGAGGATCCAGCAGCTCACCAGCACCATTTTCCCTCTGCAGTGGACACAGACGCTGACTGACAGGGATGCGCAGCTCCTCCGGTGTGACTCCAGATTACCTCAGTGGTACCAGCGGGTCATAGCAGGGGGAGAGCGATTATTAGTGTACTAAGTCCCCAATCTTGGTACTTAGTCTGCGACCCAGCTAAGCTTGGCATTAGCAATAAGGGCGCTGTGTGGTAGCTCCAAATAACTCTGCGTTTTCCTGGAAGGGATTTTTGTGGGTTAATTGTGTTTTTCTCTATCGTCCTAAGTGGATGCTGGGGTTCCTGAAAGGACCATGGGGAATAGCGGCTCCGCAGGAGACAGGGCACAAAAAAGTAAAGCTTTTACCAGATCAGGTGGTGTGCACTGGCTCCTCCCCCTATGACCCTCCTCCAGACTCCAGTTAGATTTTGTGCCCGAACGAGAAGGGTGCAATCTAGGTGGCTCTCCTAAAGAGCTGCTTAGAGAAAGTTTAGCTTAGGTTTTTTACTTTACAGTGAGTCCTGCTGGCAACAGGATCACTGCAACGAGGGACTTAGGGGAGAAGTAGTGAACTCACCTGCGTGCAGAGTGGATTTGCTGCTTGGCTACTGGACACTAGCTCCAGAGGGACGATCACAGGTACAGCCTGGATGGTCACCGGAGCCGCGCCGCCGGCCCCCTTGCAGACGCTGAAGAGAGAAGAGGTCCAAAATCGGCGGCTGAAGACTCCTGAGTCTTCATAAAGGTAGCGCACAGCACTGCAGCTGTGCGCCATTTTCCTCTCAGCACACTTCACACAACAGTCACTGAGGGTGCAGAGCGCTGGGGGGGGCGCTCTGAGAGGCAAATAAAAACCTTATTAGAGGCAAAAAATACCTCACATATAGCCCACAGAGGCTATATGGAGATATTTAACCCCTGCCTAACTTCAAAAATAGCGGGAGACGAGCCCGCCGTAAAAGGGGCGGGGCCTATCTCCTCAGCACACAGCGCCATTTTCTCTCACAGAAAAGCTGGAGAGAAGGCTCCCAGGCTCTCCCCTGCACTGCACTACAGATACAGGGTTAAAACAGAGAGGGGGGGCACTGATTTTGGCGATATTGTATATATATAAAAGATGCTATAAGGGAGAAACACTTATATAAGGTTGTCCCTATATAATTATAGCGTTTTTGGTGTGTGCTGGCAGACTCTCCCTCTGTCTCCCCAAAGGGCTAGTGGGTCCTGTCCTCTGTCAGAGCATTCCCGGTGTGTGTGCTGTGTGTCGGTACGTGTGTGTCGACATGTATGAGGACGATGTTGGTGAGGAGGCGGAGAAATTGCCTGTAATGGTGATGTCACTCTCTAGGGAGTCGACACCGGAATGGATGGCTTATTTAGAGAATTACGTGAGAATGTCAACACGCTGCAAGGTCGGTTGACGACATGAGACGGCCGACAATCTATTAGGACCGGTCCAGGCGTCTCAGAAACACCGTCAGGGGTTTTAAAAACGCCCATTTACCTCAGTCGGTCGACACAGACACAGACACGGACACTGAATACAGTGTCGACGGTGAATAAACAAACGTATTTCTCATTAGGGCCACACGTTAAGGGCAATGAAGGAGGTGTTACGTGTTTCTGATACTACAAGTACCACAAGAAAGGGTATTATGTGGGAGTGAAAAAACTACCTGTAGTTTTTCCTGAATCAGATAAAATAAAATGAAGTGTGTGATGATGCGTAGGGTTACCCCGATAGCAAATATTGGCGTTATACCCTTTCCCGCCAGAAATTAGGGTACGTTGGGAAACACCCCTTAGGGTGATAAGGCGCTCACACGCTTATCAAGTGGCGTTACCGTCTCCAGATACGGCCGCCCTCAAGGAGCCAGCTGATAGGAAGCTGGAAAAATATCCTAAAAAGTATATACACACATACGGTGGTTATACTGCGACCAGCGATCGCCATCAGCCTGGAGATGCAGTGCTGGGTTGGCTTGGTCGGTTTCCCTGACTGAAAATATTTTATTCATGTAGAGCATTTAATAGGATGCATTCTATATATATGTATGTGAGATGCACAGAGGAATATTTGCTCTCTGGCATCAAGATAAGTGCGTTGTCCATATCTCCCAGAAGATGTCAGGGACACGACAGTGGTCAGGTGATACAGATCCCATACGGCAGATGGAAGTATTGCTGTATAAAGGGAAGGAGTTATTTGGGGGTCGGTCCATCGGACCTGGGGACCACAGCAACAGCTGGGAAATCCAACCTTTTTTACCCCAAGTTACATCTCAGCTAAAAAAGACACCGTCTTTTCAGCCTCAATCTTTCCTTTCCCATGAGGGCATGCAGGCAAAAGGCCAGTCATATCTGCCCAGACATAGAGGTAAGGGAAGTAGACTGCAGCAGGCAGCCCTTTCCCAGGGAAAGAAGCCCTCCACCGCGTCTGCCAAGTCCTCAGCATGACGCTGGGGCCGTGCAAGCGGACTCAAGGTGGGGGGGTAGTCTCAAGAGTCTCAGGGCGCAGTGGGATCACTCGCAAGTTGACCCCTAGATCGTACGAGTATTATCCCAGGGGTAAAGATTGGAGAGTCGAGACATCTTCTCCTCGCAGGTTCCTGAAGTCTGCTTTACCAACGGCTCCCTCCGACAGGGAGGCAGCATTGGAAACAATTCACAAGCTGTATATCCAGCAGGTGATAATCAAAGTACCCCTCCTACGACAAGGAAAAGGGTATTATTTTTCCACACTATATTGTGGTACTGAAGCCAGACGGCTTGGTGACACATAGTCTAAATCTAATATGTTTTGAACACTTACATAAAAGGTTCAAATCGAGATAAAGTCACTCAGAGCAGTGATAGCGAACCGGAAAAAAGGGGACTATATGGTGTCCCTGGACATCAAGGATTACCTCCATGTCCAAATTTTGTCCTTCTCATCAAGGGTACCTCTGGTTCGTGGTACAGAACTGTCAATATCAGTTTCAGACGATGCCGTTTGAATTATCCACGGCACCCCGGGCCTTTTTACCAAGGTAATGGCCGAAAAGATGTTTCTTCAAAGAAAAAAGGCATCTAAATTATCCCTTACTTGCACGACCTAAAAAGGGCAAGTTCCAGAGAACAGTTGGAGGTCGGAAGAGCACTATCTAAAGTAGTTCTTCGACGGCACGACTGGATTCTAAATATTCCAAGAATCGCAGCTGTTTTCCGACGATACGTCTGCTGTTCCTAGGGATGATTCTGGACACGGTTCAGAAAAAGGTTTTTCTTCCCGAGAAAAAAGCCAAGGAGTTATCCGACCTGTCAGGAACCTCCTAAAACCAGGAAAGGTGTCTGTACATCAATGCACAAGAGTCCTGGGAAAAATGGTGGCTTTTTACGAAGCAATTCCATTCGGCAGATTCCATGCAACAATTTTCCAAAGGGATCTGTTGGACAAATGGTCAGGGTCGCATCCTCAGATGCACCTGCGAATAACCCTGTCGCCAAGGACAAGGGTATATCTTCTGTGGTGGTTGCAAAAGGCTCATCTATTGGAGGGCCGCAGATTCGGCATACAGGATTTGATCCTGGTGACCACGGACGCCAGCCTGAGAGGTTGGGGAGCAGTCACACAAGGAAGAAACTTCCAGGGGGTATGGACGAACCTGGAAAAGTCTCTTCACATAAACATTCTGGTACTAAGAGCAATCTAAAATGCTCTAAGCCAGGCGGAACCACTCCTGCAAGGAAAACCGGTGTTGATTCAGTCGGACAACATCACGGCGGTCGCCCATGTAAACAGACAGGGCGGCACAAGAAGCAGGAGTGCAATGGCAGAAGCTGCCAAGATTCTTCGCTGGGCGGAGAATCACGTAATAGCACTGTCAGCAGTGTTCTTCCCGGGCGTGGACAACTGGGAAGCAGACTTCCTCAGCAGACACGATATTCACCCGGGAGAGGGGGGTCTTCATCCAGAAGTCTTCCACATGCTAATAAACTGTTGGGAAAGACCAATGGTAGACATGATGGCGTCTCGCCTCAACAAGAAACTGGACAAGTATTGCGCCAGGTCAAGAGATCCACAGGCAATAGCTGTGGACGCACTGGTAACACCTTGGGTGTACAAATCAGTATATGTGTTTCCTCCTCTGCCTCTCATACCAAAGGTATTGAAGATTATACGGTGAAGAGGAGTAAGAACAATACTAGTGGCTCCGGATTGGCCAAGAAGGACTTGGTACCCGGAACTTCAAGAGTTGGTCACGGACGACCCGTGCCCTCTACTTCTGAGAAGGGACCTGCTACAACAGGGTCCCTGTCTCTTTCAAGACTTACCGCGGCTGCGTTTGACGGCATGGCGGTTGAACGCCAGATCCTAAAAGGGAAAGGCATTCCAGAAGAAGTCATTCCTACCTTGATTAAGGCAAGGAAGGAAGTCACCGCGAAACATTATCACCGCATTTGGCGAAAATATGTCGCGTGGTGCGAGGATCGGAGTGTTCCGACGGAGGAATTTCAACTGGGTCGTTTCCTACATTTCCTACAATCAGGATTGTCTATGGGTCTCAAATTGAGATCTATTAAGGTTCAAATTTCGGCCCTGTCAATATTCTTCCAAAAAGAATTGGCCTCAGTTCCTGAGGTACAGACTTTTGTTAAAGGAGTACTGCATATACAGCCTCCTGTGGTGCCTCCGGTGGCACCGTGGGATCTAAATGTAGTTTTAGATTTCCTCAAATCCCATTGGTTTGAACCATTGAAAAAGGTGGATTTTAAATATCTCACATGGAAAGTGACTATGTTACTGGCCCTGGCTTCCGCCAGGAAAGTATCTGAATTGGCGGCTTTATCTTATAAAAGCCCTTATCTAATCTTCCATTCGGATAGGGCAGAACTGAGGACTCGTCCGCATTTTCTCCCTAAGGTGGTATCAGCGTTTCACCTGAACCAACCTATTGTGGTGCCTGCGGCCACTGGCGACTTGGAGGACTCCAAGTTGTTGGACGTTGTCAGAGCCTTAAAAATATACATTTCAAGGACGGCTGAAGTCAGAAAATCTGACTCGCTGTTGATACTATATGCACACAACAAGTTGGGTGCCCCTGCTTCTAAGCAGACGATTGCTCGTTGGATTTGTAACACAATTCAACTTGCTCATTCTGTGGCAGGCCTGCCACAGCCTAAATCTGTTAAGGCCCATTCCACAAGGAAGGTGGGCTCATCTTGGGCGGCTGCCCGAGGGGTCTCGGCATTACAATTCTGCCGAGCAGCTACGTGGTCGGGGGAAAACACGTTTGTAAAATTCTACAAATTTGATACCCTGGCAAAAGAGGACTTGGAATTCTCTCATTCGGTGCTGCAGAGTCATCCGCACTCTCCCGCCCGTTTGGGAGCTTTGGTATAATCCCCATGGTCCTTTCAGGAACCCCAGCATCCACTTAGGACGATAGAGAAAATAAGAATTTACTTACCGATAATTCTATTTCTCGGAGTCCGTAGTGGATGCTGGGCGCCCATCCCAAGTGCGGATTATCTGCAATACTGTACATAGTTATTGTTAACAAATTCGGGTTATATTGTTAAGGAGCCATCTTTAAGAGGCTCTTTCTGTTATCATACTGTTAACTGGGTTTAGATCACAAGTTGTACGGTGTGATTGGTGTGGCTGGTATGAGTCTTACCCGGGATTCAAATTGCCTCCCTTATTGTGTACGCTCGTCCGGGCACAGTACCTAACTGGAGTCTGGAGGAGGGTCATAGGGGGAGGAGCCAGTGCACACCACCTGATCTGGTAAAAGCTTTACTTTTTTGTGCCCTGTCTCCTGCGGAGCCGCTATTCCCCATGGTCCTTTCAGGAACCCCAGCATCCACTACGGACTCCGAGAAATAGAATTATCGGTAAGTAAATTCTTATTTTAACCTTTCCTGTGTGTGTGTTGTCACATTTACAATATGTCAGGCAAAGAGTGTGTTTCATGTACGGCAGAGTGTTCCTCTTCCCCAGGGTGCTCACTACTATGTACTCAGTGTAGTGCACCTTCTCAGGCTAGCGGGGCTAACCCAGCGTGGCTGAATTCCCTCAAAAGAATTATTTCCAATATTTCTAATAAATCGGTCCGCAATGAGAAAGAGACGCAATACTTAAGACAGTCTGTGGATGAGATTATGAACAGAGACTCTGTCCCCAAACAAGCATCTCAGTCCTTTGCCATTTGTCCATAAAAGCGAACTCTGGCCCATATCCTGCAGTCTGACTCTGACGCTGAGGGGTCAGACATGGAGGAGGGGGAGGTGGATTCAGAAGGGGGGTGGGGACTCAGCTCTGTCACATGGAATAGAGGCTCTTAAAGAAGCTATCAAAGATGTGCTACTAATTCCTGATAAAGTGGCAGAGGAGTGTTAGGAATCTTATTTTAATGTAAAAAAGAAATCCTCAGTCACTTTTCCTGTGTCAAAGGAATTGAATAACCTATTTGAAGAACCGTGGGTTAATCCTGATAAGAAATTTCAAATCCCTGAAAGGTTACTCTCATCTTTTCCTTTTCCTCCTGAGGATAGGAAAAAATAGGAAAATCCACCGATAGTGGATGCATCAGTATCCAGGCTGTCACAGAAAATTGTGTTGCCTGTCCCTGGTGTAGCCTCCCTGAAAGACACGGCTGATCGCAAGATTGAGACTACACTCAAATCCTTGTACATGGCTGCTGGGGTGGCCCAGAGACCTACTATAGCATATGCATGGATTACTGAAGCCATTGCTAGATGGTCAGGTAACCTAATTGAGGGTTTGGATTCCCTTATCTAGGGGGGAGATTGTTTTAATCCTGCAACATATACAGGACTCTGAGAACATTATGGTGGAAGCCATAAAAGACTTAGGTTTGCGTAATGCACACACCAAAGCTATGGCAGTGTCAGCACACAGGGGCTTATGGTTACGCCAGTGTACTGCGGACACGGACTCCAGGAAAGGCGTGGAAGGCCTACCCTTCACAGGAGAGGCCTGCCGAGCGGCATTGGCAACTCAGTCTCCATAGCGGCTCCTTCATACCTCCAGCAGCGTCTCCGTGTAGGACTCCGCCTGGTGCAAGCTTTGCACTCTCCCTCCCAGTGACAGCTACGTGGTAGGCAACGCAGAATAATCTAACCGAGGATGCTCAGTTAGAAACCAGCCCACGGAGAGGTAATTTTGACTTTATCTGACATCGGAGCATTTCTACATAAAGGAGCTCCATTAATACATTCATGGGACTGCAGTTATCAGTTTAAAACTTATGAATTACTCCACATTCTAACAATTCATTCATATCCAGGATATGATACTGTTTCTACTCGTTGGATACAAATGTTGCATATTGTTACCGCTAACACCACAAGTGCTTGTTTTATCTGATATCCAGTACAGGGTATTTTACTATTTTTCTTATAAGGTTTAAGTCCAGACTATATGTTTTATTGTATGAAATTTCTTTTATTGTCATATTACATTTTTCTTTATAATTTTATCTCGGCATACGTGAGCTTTTGTTCATGTTTCCAATTTCATTGCGCAGCTGAGTTCTTTTTTCACAGGAGAGACCTTGTTTGGAGACTAACTAGACAAATGGATCTCCAAAGCTGCCGCGGGTAAGTCTACATATCTTCCTTCTGCAGCTCCTCCAACTAGGAAGACCTACTCAGGACCTACTCTACAGTCCTTTCGAACTGCCATGTTTAAGGGCAAAGCTAGAGGATCCTCTACAGCCACCAGAGGCGCTAGAGGTAAACCACGTAAACCAGCAACTGCCGGTTCTCAGGAACAGAGCTCCAGCTCTGCTTCTGCAAAGGATTCAGCATGACGGTGGACCGTGATGCCTAGAAGACTGGCAGGTGGGAGCCCGACTAAAAAATTTCAGTCACATCTGGACAATATCATGCCAGGATCCCTGGGTCACAGATCTTATTTCCCAGGGGGACTGGAGTTTCAGTAACTCCCACCTCACAGATTATTCAAATCAGGCTTACCAGTTTCACAAGAGGCAAGTATAACCTTACAGGATGCCATTCAAAAACTGATACAAACGCAGGTCATTGTTCCAGTTCCACCTCCTCTCCAAAACAAGGGGTATTATTCCAACTCGTTTGTAGTACTGAAACGGAACGGTTCGGTAAGGCAGATTCTGAATCTAAAATCATTGAACCCGTAGTTACGAGTGTTCAAATTCAACATGGAGTCTCTGAGAGCGGTGATCTCAGGTCTGGAGGAGGGGGAATTCCTAGTGTCTCTGGATATCAAGAATGCGTACCTTCACATTCCGATCTGGCTGCCACACCAGGCTTATCTACGGTTTGCACTACAGGACTGTCACTACGAGTTCCAGGCCCTGCCATTTGGTCTCTCCACGGCACGAGGGTGTTCACCAGAGGTGATGGCAGAGATGATGTTTCTCCTTCGCAAGCAGGGAGTGAACATAATTCCGTACCTGGACGATCTTCTGATAAAGGCTCTGTCCAGGGAGAGGTTGTTGAACAGCATTGGCCTCAACCCAACTAATCCCGAATCACGGCTGGATTCTGAATCTTCTTAAATCTCACGTAGAGCCAACTCGGGGGCTCCCATTTCTGGGAATGTTTCTGGACACACAGTCGCAGAAAGTTTTTTTTTTTCTTCCATTGGAAAAGGCATTGGTAATCCAGTCGATGGTTCGGGATGTCCTGAAACCAACCCGGATATCGGTGCACCTATGCATTCGCCTTCTGGGAAAAACTGTGGCCTCTTACGAGGCTCTTCAGTATGGACGGTTTCATGCATGACCCTTCCAGCTCATTCTGTTGGACAAATGGCCTGGGTCACATCTTCACATGCACCAGAGGATCCATCTGTCGCCAAAGGATCTCCCTTCTGTGGTGGCTACAGACCTCTCACCTGATCGAGAGCCGACGGTTTGGGTTTTAAAATTGGATTCTGCTAACCACGGACGCAAGCCTCAGAGGTTGCAGAGCAGTCACCTAGGGGGGGCAGTTTGAAGAAACATGGTCAAGTCATTTCTGGAACACGGGGCTATATACAAGGCCCTTCTGCATGCCTCATATCTTCTTCATAATTGGGCCATTCAGGTACAGTCAGACAATGTGACGGCAGTAACGTACAGAAACCGACAGGGCGAAACGAAAAGCAGAGCAGCAATGTCAGAGGTGTCAAGATTTCTCCTTTGGGCAGAAAAACACGCTGCAGCATTGTCAGCGGTTTTCATCTTGGGAGTAGACAACTGGGAAGCAGACTTCCTCAGCAGACATGACCTGCACCCGGGGGAGTGGGGCCTTCTCCCGGAGATATTCAAGTGCTTGACAAGTCGATGGGGATATTCATAGATCGACATGATGGCCTCTCGTCTCATCAAGAAACTCAAGCGGTATTATTCCAGGTCGAGAGACCCACAGGCAGTGGCAGTGGACGCTCTGACGACTCCATGGGTATATCAAATGGTGTACGTATTTCCTTCTTCCTCTGATCCCAAGAATTCTGAAAATAATAAAAAGGGAAAAGGTTCAAGCAATTCTCATTGCTCCGGACTAGCCAAGAAAGGCCTAGTACGCGGACCTCCTGAAGATGCTCCTCGAAATCCGTGGTCTCTACCTCTTCGCGAAGATCGTCTGCAACAGGGCCCGTTCGTCTATCAAGACTTACCACGGCTACGTTTGACGGCATGGAAGTTGAACGGCTGATTCTTGCCGGGAGAGGCATCCCTGACAAGGTCATCCCGACTATGATTTAAGCCAGGAAGGGGGTAAAGTCTAAACATTATCACCGTATTTGGAAGAAATACGTCTCTTGGTGTGAGAGCAGAAAATATTCTGCAGTGGAATTTCATCTGGGACGTCTCCTGCTTTTTCTGCAGTCGGGTGTGGATGTGGTCCTACGTCTGGACTCAATAAAAGTCCAGATTTCGGCCTTGTCCATTTTCTTTCAGAAACCATTGGCTTCTCTTCCTGAGAACCAGACGTTCCTGAAAGGAGTTCTGCACATCCAACCTCCCTTTGTGCCTTCTACGGCACCTTAAGATCTCAATTTGGTGCTGCAGTTCCTCCAATCATACTGGTTTAAACCGTTACAGAATGTAGAGGTTAAGTATCTTACGTGGAAGACTGTCATTATGTTGTCCTTGTCTTCATCAAGACGTGTGTCGGAGTTAGGGGTGTTGTCTCACAAGAGCACCTACTTAATTTTCCATGAGGACAGAGCTGAACTCAGAACTCATCGGCAATTCCTTCCTAAGGTGTTGTCCGCGTTTCATATCAACCAACCAATTGTGGTTTCCAGCTGTTACAGACACTTCTGCTACTCCAAAGTCTTTGGATGTTGTGAGGGCTTTGAAGGTGTATGTAAAGAGGACAGCTCGTCACAGGAAATCTGACTCTCTTTTCGTTCTCTATGATCCCAATAAGATTGGGTGTCCTGCTTCAAAGCAGTCCATTGCACGCTGGTTCAGGCTTACTATCCAGCATGCTTATTCCACGGCAGGCTTGCCGGCTTCGAAATCTGTACAGGCCCACTCGACTAGGTCGGTGGGTTCTTCTTGGGCTCTGCCGACAAGCTCCTTGGTCAGGTTCAAACACGTTTGCAAAGTTTTACAAGTTCGATACTTTTGGCCCCTGAGGACCTTCAGTTTGGTCAATCAGTTCTGCAGGAACCTCCGCACTCTCCCACCCGGTTTGGGAGCTTTGGTACTTTCCCATGGTACTAAATGGATCCCCAGTATCCTCTAGGACAGTGGTTCTCAAACTCGGTCCTCAGGACCCCACACAGTGCATGTTTTGCAGGTAACCCAGCAGGTGCACAGGTGTATTAATTACTCACTGACACATTTTAAAAGGTCCACAGGTGGAGCTAATTATTTAACTTGTGATTCTGTGAGGAGACCTGCAAAACATGTACTGTGTGGGGTCCTGAGGGCCGAGTTTGAGAACCTCTGCTCTAGGATGTAAGAGAAAATAGGATTTTAATTACCTACCGGTAAATCCTTTTCTCGTAGTCCGTAGAGGATACTGGGCGCCCTCCCGGTGCTTCGTTTCTTCCTACAATGTTACTTGGATAAGTATTGTTGTTTGGTTATTATTATTATTATTATTATTATTATTATCCTTTATTTATATGGCGCCACAAGGGTTCCGCAGCGCCCAATTACAGAGTACATAAACAAATAATCAAACAGGAAAACAGCAACTTACAGTTGATGACAGTATAGGACAAGTACAGGGTAAATAAACAGTTACATCAGCAGATGACACTGGAATAAGTATCAGGTGGCAGAAGACTGATGGATTTGGTGCAGTTGAAGATTATTAAAGTAAGAAAGGATAAGCACATGAGGGAAGAGGGCCCTGCTCGTGAGAGCTTACATTCTAAAGGGGAGGGGTAGACAGACAGGGGTGACACAGATGGGGTACATAGAGAGCGTAGAACAGAGGGTTAGGATGAGATTTGGCTGGGTTTGGTGAAGAAGTGGGTCTTGAGGGCCCGTTTGAAGTTTTGTAGAGAGGTGGAGAGTCTGAGGGGGAGAGGTAGGGAATTCCAAAGAAGTGGTGCAGCACGTGAAAAATCTTGGAGGTAGGACTGGGAGGAAGTAATCCGTAGGCAGGAGAGTCGGCGTGCATTAGCAGAGCGAAGAGGACGGGTGGGAGTGTAAAGGGAGATAAGGTCAGAGATGTAGATGGGAAAGGAGTGGGTGAGGGCTTTGTAAGCGAGTGTAAGAAGCTTGAAATGGATTCTGAAAGGGAAGGGGAGCCAGTGAAGGTCTAGTAAGAGAGGAGAGGTGGACGTAGTGCGTTTGGTGAGGAAGATGAGCTGGGCAGCAGCATTGAGGATAGATTGGAGTGGAGAGAGGTATTTGTCAGGAATGCCAGTCAGGAGCAGATTACAGTAGTCCAGTCTGGAGATGACCAGTGAGTGGATAAGAGTCTTAGTAGCATCCTGGGTGAGAAAGGGTCTGATCCTGGAAATATTTTTTAGATGAAAATGGCAGGTTTGTGAGAGGTGCTGAATGTGTGGTTTGAAGGAGAGGGAGGAGTCAAGGATTACTCCAAGACAGCGCACTTGGGGGCTAGAGGAGATAGTAGTGCCATCAATAGATAATGAGATTGTAGGAGGTGAGGTTATGCGGGAGGGAGGGAAGATGATCAGCTCGGTCTTAGACATGTTAAGTTTAAGAAAGCGCTGGGACATCCAGGAAGAGGTAGCAGAGAGACAGTTGGAGATACGAGTGAGGAGAGCAGGGGAAAGGTCTGGAGAGGAAAGATAGATTTGGGTGTCATCAGCATAGAGATGATATTGGAAACCAAAAGAACTAATGAGCTTACCTAGTGAGGACGTATAGAGAGAGAAGAGAAGAGGACCAAGGACAGAACCTTGGGGTACCCCTACAGTTAGTGGAAGTGAGGGGGAGGTGGAGTCATGAGAGGAGACAGAGAAAGAACGGTCAGAAAGGTAGGAGGACAGCCAAGAGAGGGCAGTGTCACGCAGACCAATGGAGTGAAGAATTTGCAGTAGGAGAGGATGGTCCAGTGTCAAAAGCAGCAGAGAGATCAATTAGAATAAGTATAGAGTAGTGTCCCTTAGATTTAGCAGCATGGAGGTCATTGCATACTTTAGTAAGGGCAGTTTCAGTGGAGTGGACGGAAGGCATGGTTCAGCTGTTGCTGTTCCTGTTTCAAGTTTGATTAGCATGGCTTTCCTCTTGTTTGTGTACTGTGTTCGGAATCTCACCACTATCCTTATCTATCCTTCTCTCAAAGTATGTCCGTCTCCTCGGGCACAGTTTCCTAGACTGAGTCTGGTAGGAGGGGCATAGAGGGAGGAGCCAGCCCACACTATCAAATTCTTAAAGTGCCCATGGCTCCTAGTGGACCCGTCTATACCCCATGGTACTAAATGAAACGCCAGTATCCTCTACGGACTACGAGAAAAGTATTTACCGGTAGGTAATTAAAATCCTAATATTTGCCAGGAAATGTACTTTATATGATTTAATTATATTGATGCAAGGTTAAAGCACTTTACAGAGCATAGAGCAACTTTGTCTGGTACCTGCCCACTGTGATACATACACGCACGCACACAGTGATACACATCTGCCCCATGCAGTGGATAAAGCCCAACTCTAACGAGGAAAATGTCAGGATGTTTTTGCAGTTCTTACTTTAAACAGGACTGAATGGTGTCACCATTGTATACTCGGCACTTACCCCTTTGTTTTGCTCCATTGCCTGCCATACTGCATGGGACAAGCCTTGGGAAGCCGCAGAGGTGTGGAAAGGAGAGGGATACTGTCCCTGCTCTGCTAAAGGTCTTTGTGTCTTAGCTTGTGACCCTAGATACTGCCACAGGGAGAGCAGCCTGCACAGTACCCATACTGATGATCTGCGTAATGGGTGCATTTCCTACTATTTCTTTTGGGTGAATGAACAACTATATATTACTGCTTTGTTATGTGCCTATAGCACACACACATTATATATGAAATTCTCCAACTCTTTCTTCAATACCTATATACAGTAAAACTCAATTTCAACCAGGCTTAATGTGGGGTATGACAGGGCTTTCTGCTTTTGTTACTCCAATGACTTTAGAATGGTGCAGAACCACTATCTTCCTTTACATATATCAACTGTGATAACAAATACACTATACAGATCATATATATTTTTTGCATGCACCGGAGAAATACGAGATTCAGTTGGAAAAGGCAATGTCACATGTGTTTTGGTTTTTTACAAAAAGTGATACGCCAGAAGTGCATGAAAATTCTTGACAATTATCCTGGCCCCCGATATAGTGTTATCCAAGCTAGCAGGGCAGTGTAATAGGCTGTTAGCGCCCACAAATAGGTGTCACATGATTAATTTTTAATTATTAATGATAGCCAGCAAGTGGAATTCAGAAATAAAATAAATAAGTATTTACAGTATTTTGGGAAACAGAAATTTGTATGTACAAATAAAATGTGAATTTACTGGGAAAAATAGGTTGCAAGTTTGGAATTTGGAATTGCAAATATATTTTACAATGAGAATGGTTTGCAGGACCCAACTCGCTCCTAACTGAGTTGACTTCTAACTGCGTACTTCAATTCTTTTGTGTACATACTTATCTTAATAATATTTGTTGATTGCGTTTTGCTATTGCAAGTACACCCTTATACCAAATGCACCAGACAGAGCAAACAAAGAGAAAGTACCAATAGTGTAGTATCGTTAAAAATTTTTAGGATTTTCACACTATTTTTCACATTTTCTCTACTTTAATATATGCGTACGTAAAGTTTTCCCAGTGGCGCTTAGTATCAACCTCTTAAACATTTAAATTAATAAATGTAGGAAAGTCCATTAAGAACATTCATTAGTATAGTTTTGCCTAGTGTAGTACCACAAGAATAAGGGATGTTAGCCAACCTTATACAGTGAAACTGAACCTAAAAGAAATAAAAAAAAAAATGGTCCTAGTGCAGTATTTTAGTGCAATCACCAATGTGCTCTGGACAATATAAAGTGGTCTCGTACCAATAGGTATAAAAAGTAACAGCTTCTCTTATACCTAAACGCTTCTCTAGGAATCTGCAAATGGCAACAATCAATCAAAATGTTATTTAAAATCATTTCAGGACAAAAAGATAAAAATAAACATACTGTAATACCATTTGTTTAAAACCTAAGCCAATAACAATACATTGTTATGTGTACATTTATAAAAGCAATGCGCTTATCTGAATAAACCAGAGGAGTTCAGCCAAGCAGTTCATGTCCAGGCCCAACTCGTTTAGTTGTGACACTGTAGTAGCATCACCAAGACTTACTCGGGGGTAGAGATATATATATGTGTGTGTGTGTGTGTGTGTGTGTGTGTGTGTGTGTGTATATATATGAGCAATACGTATTGGTTTTTTTTTCTGGTCTTCTCCCACAGAGCAGCAAGGAGGCGCTCTCAGAGGTCAATGCCACTGGCATCGCAATGCTTTTCTCTGCGGGGACATTCCTTTATGTAGCTACGGTCCATGTACTCCCGGAAGTTGGTGGAATGGGACATAACCACAAAGCAGACTCGGGCGCTGCAAAAGGACTGAGCCGCATAGAGGTGGTGGCCTTAGTTATGGGCTGTTTAATACCTCTGGTATTATCCATAGGACATCAACACTGAAATGTGGAAAGAAGTCAAAATCTGTTTGTTCAGAAGCTGATAACACTGGACAAAAGCAGGAAAAACTTTCATGAGAATACCTATGTCTCCTAAAGATTAGATCTTGTGTTGTCGGAAATGAACTTAACGGAATTGGAATATCCTACTGGGGTGGTTTTAATAGTCTTACAATTCAATGACAGACAGAATTTCAGCCTGTACATATGTTTTCTTTTTTTTTTTTAATCATTGGTTTGCTGTTTTAGGATACAGTGGATTCAGATAATTAGAATGATAACATTTGGGAAAAGGGTAAACCATTTCTTTTTCTCTTCTGGCTATACTTGAGGAGCTCTGTTCCCCCCAACAACCAAGTTAGCATTCCTCTTTGTCTGCTTGAGGTTTCCTGATGGTACTAAGAGCTGTCTGTCTATTACAGGAGCACTGTGAGCTTTATACAGCTGCTAAGTGTAGACTTACCAGCATGCTTAGTGTTGCTATCTATAGCCACTTCCATGCTACGTTCTGCTGTCACCTAGAATATATGTATATAGATGATTATGGCCTAGAGTAACTAATTGGCTGCAGCACATCACTGTCTCTAGATGTACAGATATAAAGGTTATATTCATATGAAATAAGAACTACTGCAGCAGCTTCATTTCACTTTGGCAGTGGACTCGCTGATTAAAAAAAAAAAAAAAAAATCTCAAGATTAGCAACGTACCTTGTCGGTAACTAATAATAAAAGGTTGGTGTTATTTCAGTCGGTATCATGAAAAATAAACCTAAACTAATTATTTTGTTGGATTAACTGTAACCTAGTCTTTAGCACGTCTGATGTAGACTGATTATTACAATTTCTCTATGTGCCAATGTTCTCATGTCTCATCAGTCTCTGGACCTTAGTATAATTACAGTTACTCTGAAGATCAGTTTTATGTGCAGAAAATAAAATTGATGCGTCACGATGTCTCCTAACCGCCATGTCCCCAGATAAGTATCTCCGTTATGGACTTGTAACTGCAGTGTTTGTGGTTGACATTGTCTGCCTCACCAAAATTCAGTATCCCTTTGCTTGTGAGGAACAATATAGTGTTTCCAGGACAGAAATCATTTTGCTTATGTTTAGCTTTTTGGATGGCAGTTACTTTGCATTGCAGTTGTGGTCTCCCCATAATTTTCATATAATGATTGTTATAATGATTTGGTTTTCAAACATTTTCCTTATGTCTAACATATCCTAATGGGCACCCAGTTACTGTGATGTGACCTTTGTCCCAATGACGGGTGTAAGCAGGAAAGGGTATTGTTTTCTAATCCCGGCAAAATTGAATGCCGTCCACATTCCATATAAGTGTAGCTGCTCAATTCTCATTGTTTGAATAGCTCTTTGGATGGTCGCTGGGAGCCCATGAAATGCAGATTAGGCTGTGTGATTGGAGTAATACAGGAATGCAGCTCTTTTCCTGAGAATGTCTATAGAAGTAAATGGATCACACAGTGGAAGCATCTTCTTTGTGCGCTGAAGTATTATGCAGCCTATCAAGTCTCTGAGGCCTGAGATACCAGCGGTTTGATGTCTACGGGGCGTCACTCGCGCACAGTAAATTGATTGGCCGAAGAAGTGGCTGCCTCCACCATGGATAGTTGACAGGTACACTTTTTATAACGCCACTGTGTGCCTTAATCTGGTCATAGTGGTCTCCAGGCACAATCCTTTCTCTGCTCTCTAATAACTAGCCTGTTTTTACTTTTAATCTCCGATCTCGATTGTCAAAACAGCTGTTTCATAATTTTATATCTGTTTATCGGTATAAGATGTGTCCTGTGATATTGTTGTATTTCTGTCTGCCTGCGTCACGTGTTTCTCCTCATCAGAAGCAGGACCCAGACTACAATGCATGAAGTAAAAGGAGATAGTGACATCCTTGAATGATCTGTCTGTGTGCATTGCCATTCTGGGTTCCATTGACTTACTAATGTGCAATATTGACTGTCTGTATCCGCTGCTTGTCACCCGAGCCCTGAGGATGGAAGTGAACTCTTGTTGTGAGCCGCTATCCAGAAGGACAAAGGTGCTTTGAAAGCTGTAAAGCTCCCTTGGATTGGACTCCCATTTATGGCTGGCTATTTCCAGTCAGAAACTCAATATTTTATGTACATGAAATCATTCCAACATTAACTGCCTTATTTCTTCTTCTTTCTATTTTTTTTTTCACTTTAATTGTGGAAAGTAAATTGATTTTTTTTAACTATACATTTTATGTATGTTATTTTAATTGATTAAATGTTAAATCATCTGAATAAACACCATTTATTTATTTTTTTAGCGTAGGATGAATAAAAAACAAAGTCTGGGTGTTAGCTGAATTCTGCATTACACAATGTTTAAATTGTGTGGGGATGCTTTAGTTGAATTTGCTAAAAAGAAAAAAAAAAAACATTTTGTTTCTACTGCAATTAAATAGTTATTTGAAAAAAATAAAAAAATAAAGTTAATATTAGCTTGACTTAGATATAGGGGGAGATTCAATTAATGTGTAGCTGTGCACATTGCAGGTAACTACGGGAGGAAATCTTTGCATGATTCTACTCATACCACCATGAGATTCAAGCAGAAATGAGCATGGTTTTCTTGCTGGATAACCTGCGTCGTCTTAGCGCACTAGGATCTGAAAGAAAGTCACCGCTGATTGACTCTACAGCGTAGTCTGTTGTTCTAAATTTAGCTCCTCAACATAGCGGAGCGGCATTAACCCCTTGTTTAGCCTGTTTCAAGCAGACTTGCTTTACTATGAGAGAGAGTATAGAACTGTATTTACATTTTACAGGTAGCTGATTACAAACCATTCCAGCATCATCTATTTCAGACAGGCTGCCTTCAAGGTCCTGTTAATAGATTTACAGACGAGAGGTCTGACCAGCAGTCTTGCCACAATGATATTGTATTCTGATAATCACTTAAAACGTTAACATATATATTTGAAAATATTACTTTGATTTTAAGGTTAGCCGTCCTTTTGCGGTGGGCAAATTTGACTTTGCTGGGGAAATAATATGTTAAGTTGTCACTTGCTGATGGCTTGGACACAATAGTCTGCTTTTTATTGAATGTTAAAATAATTGTTGTGAAAGGAACATCACTCACATTACAATATTGTAAACTATTCAAGGTAAATTTAATTATTCATATTAATGGATAAACTTTCCAAGGCAATGGAATAGAGTAGCTGGAGTGATTGCTGATATATTTATACAGGAGAGCAGCTTATTCATTGCAGTGCATGTTATACTATAGAGCTTTAGCTAAAGCCACAGAGAATCTGTATCTGCTTTAGCCAATGCTTTCCAGAACAGTAAGTTTTAAACTGGTATCTGAAGTCCCACATAAATCGCAGAACGCAGGATTCGACCTGCTTATATATTATCTTTTCCAGAGCATATTCTCCAATTCACTGACTTTCTCATTTACTTTATAAGTAAAGACCCTAATATATAGTGATGCAATTTGGCGTTCATGCTAACATTAAATGTTGTTCCAGAGCTTTAAATTCAGTTGTCATTTAAGTTCAGAAAAATGCATGAATTGTAAATGTTTTACCAGTAGTACAGTATCTGGAATCCTGTACAGAAATGCAGAACCATTTCATACACTATATTTTCTAGGTAACCCCATTATTAATAGTTTTTCTCTGACGTCCTAGTGGATGCTGGGGACTCCGTAAGGACCATGGGGAATAGCGGCTCCGCAGGAGACTGGGCACAAAAGTAAAGCTTTAGAACTACCTGGTGTGCACTGGCTCCTCCCCCTATGACCCTCCTCCAAGCCTCAGTTAGATTTTTGTGCCCGAACGAGAAGGGTGCACACTAGGTGGCTCTCCTGAGCTGCTTAGTGAAAAGTTTAGTTTTAGGTTTTTTATGTTCAGTGAGACCTGCTGGCAACAGGCTCACTGCATCGAGGGACTAAGGGGAGAAGAAGCGAACTCACCTGCGTGCAGAGTGGATTGGGCTTCTTAGGCTACTGGACATTAGCTCCAGAGGGACCGATCACAGGCCCAGCCATGGATAGGTCCCAGAGCCGCGCCGCCGGCCCCCTTACAGAGCCAGAAGACAGAAGAGGTCCGGAAAATCGGCGGCAGAAGATGTCCTGTCTTCAACAAGGTAGCGCACAGCACTGCAGCTGTGCGCCATTGCTCTCAGCACACTTCACACTCCGGTCACTGAGGATGCAGGGCGCTGGGGGGGGGGCGCCCTGAGACGCAATAAAAACACCTTGGATGGCAAAAAATGCATCGCATATAGCTCCTGGGCTATATGGATGAATTTAACCCCTGCCAGAATACACAGAAAAACGGGAGATAGGCTCCGCCCCCTTCTCGGCGGCCTTATCTCCTCAGCACACTGGCGCCATTTTCCCTCACAGCTCCGTTGGAGGGAAGCTCCCTGGCTCTCCCCTGCAGTCACTACACTACAGAAAGGGTTAAAAAAGAGAGGGGGGCACTAATTATGCGCAGTATCAAAAATACAGCAGCTATAAGGGGAAAAACACTTATATAAGGTTATCCCTGTGTATATATATATATATATATATAGCGCTCTGGTGTGTGCTGGCAAACTCTCCCTCTGTCTCCCCAAAGGGCTAGTGGGGTCCTGTCCTCTATCAGAGCATTCCCTGTGTGTGTGTGTGCTGTGTGTCGGTACGTTTGTGTCGACATGTATGAGGAGAAAAATGATGTGGAGACGGAGCAGATTGCCTGTAATAGTGATGTCACCCCCTAGGGGGTCGACACCTGAGTGGATGAACTGTTGGAAGGAATTACGTGACAGTGTCAGCTCTGTATAAAAGACAGTGGTTGACATGAGACAGCCGGCTACTCAGCTTGTGCCTGTCCAGACGTCTCATAGGCCGTCAGGGGCTCTAAAGCGCCCGTTACCTCAGATGGCAGATATAGACGCCGACACGGATACTGACTCCAGTGTCGACGGTGAAGAGACAAATGTGACTTCCAGTAGGGCCACACGTTACATGATTGAGGCAATGAAAAATGTTTTACACATTTCTGATAATACGAGTACCACCAAAAAGGGGTATTATGTTCGGTGAGGAAAAACTACCTGTAGTTTTCCTGAATCTGAGAAATTAAATGAGGTGTGTGATGATGCGTGGGTTTCCCCCGATAACAACTGATAATTTCTAAAATGTTATTGGCATTATATCCTTTCCCGCCAGAGGTTAGGGTGCGTTGGGAAATACCCCCTAGGGTGGATAAAGCGCTCACACGCTTGTAAGAACAAGGGCTCTACCCTCTCCTGAGATGGCCGCCCTTAAGGATCCTGCTGATAGAAAGCAGGAGGGTATCCTAAAATGTATTTACACACATACTGGTGTTATACTGCGACCAGCAATCGCCTCAGCCTGGATGTGCAGTGCTGGGTTGGCGTGGTCGGATTCCCTGACTGAAAATATTGATACCCTAGATAGGGACAGTATATTATTGCCTATAGAGCATTTTAAAGGATGCATTTCTATATATGCGTGATGCACAGCGGAATATTTGCCGACTGGCATCAAGTCTAAGTGCGTTGTCCATTTCTGCCAGTAGAGGGTTATGGACACGACAGTGGTCAGGTGATGCGGATTCCAAACGGCATTTGGAAGTATTGCCTTATTAAGGGGAGGAGTTATTTGGGGTCGGTCTTTCAGACCTGGTGGCCACGGCAACAGCTGGGAAATCCATGTTTGTACCCCAGGTCGCCTCTCAACATAAGAAGACGCCGTATTATCATGCGCAGTCCTTTCGTGGGCAAGCGGGCAAAAGGTTCCTCATTTCTGCCCCGTGACAGAGGGAGAGGAAAAAGGCTGCAGAAATCAGCCAGTTCCCAGGAACAGAAGCCCTCTCCCGCCTCTGCCAAGCCCTCAGTATGACGCTGGGGCTTTACAAGCAGAATCAGGCACGGTGGGGGCCCGTCTCAATGAATTTCAGCGCGCAGTGGGCTCACTCGCAATTAGACCCCTGGATCCTTCAGGTGATATCTCAGGGGTACAAATTGGAATTCGAGACGTCTCCCCTTCGCCGTTTCCTAAAGTCGGCTTTACCGATGTCTCCCTCTGACAGGGAGGCAGTTTTGGAAGCCATTCACAAGCTGTATTCCCAGCAGGTGATAATCAAGGTACCCCTCCTGCAACAGGGAACGGGGTATTATTCCACACTGTTGTGGTACCGAAGCCGGACGGCTCGGTGAGACCGATTCTAAATCTAAAATCTTGAACACTTACATACGGAGGTTCAAATTCAAGATTGAGTCATTCAGAGCAGTGATTGCGAACCTGGAAGAAGGGGACTACATGATGTCTCGGGACATCAAGGATGCTTACCTTCATGTCCCAATTTACCCTTCTCACCAAGGGTACCTCAGGTTTGTGGTACAGAACTGTCACTATCAGTTTCAGACGCTGCCGTATGGATGGTCCACGGCACCCCGGGTCTTTACCAAGGTAATGGCCGAAATGATGATACTCTTTCGAAGGAAGGGAATTTTAGTTATCCCTTACTTGGACGATTCCCTGATAAGGGTAAGATCCAGGGAACAGTTGGAGGTCGGTGTAGCACTATCTCAGGTAGTGTTGCGGCAGCACGATTGGATTCTCAATATTCCAAAATCGCAGCGGATTCCGACGACTCGTCTTCTGTTCCTAGGGATGATCCTGGACACAGTCCAGAAAAAGGGGTTTCTCCCGGAGGAGAAAGTCAGGGAGTTATCCGAGCTAGTCGGGAACCTCCTATAACCGAGCCAAGTCTCAGTACATCAATGAAAGGGTTCTGGGAAAAATGGTGGCTTCCTACGAAGCAATCCCATTCGGCAGATTCCACGCAAGAACTTTCCAGTGGGACCTGCTGGACAAATGGTCCGGGTCGCATCTTCAGATGCATCAGCGGATAACCCTGTCACCAAGCACCAGGGTGTCTCTCCTGTGGTGGTTGCAGAGTGCTCATCTTCTAGAGGGCCGCAGATTCGACATTCAGGACTGGGTCCTGGTGACCACGGATGCCAGCCTGCGAGGCTGGGGAGCAGTCACACAGGGAAGGAATTTCCAGAGCTTATGGTCAAGCCTGGAGACATCACTTCACATAAATATCCTGAAGCTAAGGGCCATTTACAATGCTCTAAGCTCAGCATGACCTCTGCTTCAAGGTCACCATTCGGACAACATCACGGCAGTCACCCACGTAAACAGACAGGGTGACACAAGAAGCAGGAGGGCAAGGCAGAAGCTGCAAGGATTCTTCGCTGGGCGGAAAATCATGTGATAGCACTGTCAGCAGTATTCATTCCGGGAGTGGACAACTGGGAAGCAGACTTCCTCAGCAGACACGACCCCCACCCGGGAGAGTGGGGACTTCACCCAGAAGTCTTCCACATGTTTATAAAACTCGACAAGTATTGCGCCAGGTCAAGGGACCCTCAGGCAATAGCTGTAGACGCTCTGGTAACACAGTGGGTGTACCAGTCAGTGTATGTGTTCCCTCCTCTGCCTCTCATACCCAAGGTATTGAGAATTATAAGATGGAGAGGAGTAAGCACTATATTCGTGGCTCCGGATTGACCAAGAAGGACTTGGTAACCGGAACTTCAAGAGATGCTCACGGAAGATCCGTGGCCTCTACCTCTAAGAAGGGACCTGCTCCAGCAAGGACCCTGTCTGTTCCAAGACTTACCGCGGCTGCGTTTGACGGCATGGCGGTTGAACGCCGGATCCTGAAGGAGAAAGGCATTCTGGATGAAGTCATTCCTATCTTGATCAAAGCCAGGAAAGATATAACCGCAAAACATTATCACCGCATTTGGCGAAAATATGTTGCGTGGTGCGAGGCCAGTAAGGCCCCGACGGAGGAATTTTCAACTAGGTCGATTCCTACATTTCCTGCAAACAGGAGTGTCTATGGGCCTGAAATGGGGGTCCATTAAGGTTCGAATTTCGGCCCTGTCAATTTTCTTCCAAAAAGAACTAGCTTCAGTCCCTGAAGTTCAAACGTTTGTGAAAGGGGTACTGTATATACAGCCTCCTTTTGTGCCTCCAGTGGCACCTTGGGATCTAAATGTAGTTTTTGGGTTCCAAAAGTCACATTGGTTTGAACCACTTAAATATGTGGAGTTAAAATATCTCACATGGAAAGTGGTCATGCTGTTGGCCCTGGCCTGGGCCAGGTGCGTGTCAGAATTGGCGGCTTTATCCTGTAAAAGCCCGCATCTGATTTTCCATTCGGACAGGGCGGAATTGAGGACTTGTCCTCAGTTTCTCCCTAAGGTGGTTTTCAGCGTTTCACCTGAATCAACCTATTGTGGTGCCTGCGGCTACTAGGGACTTGGAGGACTCCAAGTTGCTAGACGTTGTCAGGGCCCTGGAAATATAGGTTTCCAGGACGGCTGGAGTCAGAAAATCTGACTCGTTGTTTATTCTGTATGCACCCAACAAGCTGGGTGCTCCTGCTTCTAAGCAGACTATTGCTCGTTGGATTTGTAGTACAATTCAGCTTGCACATTCTGTGGCAGGCCTGCCACAGCCAAAATCTGTAAAAGCCCATTCCACAAGGAAGGTGGGCTCATCTTGGGCGGCTGCCCGAGGGGTCTCGGCTTTACAACTTTGCCAAGCAGCTACTTGGTCAGGAGCAAATACGTTTGTAAAATTCTACAAATTTGATACCCTGGCTGAGGAGGACCTGGAGTTCTCTCATTTGGTGCTGCAGAGTCATCCGCACTCTCCCGCCCGTTTGGGAGCTTTGGTATAATCCCCATGGTCCTTACGGAGTCCCCAGCATCCACTAGGACGTCAGAGAAAATAAGAATTTACTTACCGATAATTCTATTTCTCATAGTCCGTAGTGGATGCTGGGCGCCCATCCCAAGTGCGGATTGTCTGCAATACTGGTACATAGTTATTGTTACCAAAAAATCGGGTTATTGCTGTAGTAAGCCATCTTTTCTAGAGGCTCCTCTGTTATCATGCTGTTAACTGGGTTTAGATCACAAGTTATATGGTGTGATTGGTGTGGCTGGTATGAGTCTTGCCCGGGATTCAAAATCCTTCCTTATTGTGTACGCTCGTCCGGGCACAGTATCCTAACTGAGGCTTGGAGGAGGGTCATAGGGGGAGGAGCCAGTGCACACCAGGTAGTTCTAAAGCTTTACTTTTGTGCCAAGTCTCCTGCGGAGCCGCTATTCCCCATGGTCCTTACGGAGTCCCCAGCATCCACTACGGACTACGAGAAATAGAATTATCGGTAAGTAAATTCTTATTATTTGCAGGATACTTGACAAGCATTTAGGCAGATTTCTAGATGTAAAAAAACAAACAAATAAAACCCTTGTATTATACTATTATCATTATTATTACATTTTATTTATAGGGCGCCACAAGTGTTTCGCAGCGCCGTACAAAGGACAGTACAGGGAGACAAAACTTAGCATAACAGTAAATAAATAACAAAAATGGAGTGCAGGTAACAAAGAGCAACACAATTCTCAAAACATAATACAGCTTAGATGTAAGTAGCGAAGGAGTAATCATTGTACTACTTGGGGCTGGCGGCCATAGATAGAGATGAGCCTTTACCAGCAGGAGAAAAAGCAGGTAAAGATGGTCGCTGAGTGAAATGTGTCAAGAAGAGGGCTTAGACAAGAGGAAAGAGGGCCCCGCTCTAAAGAGCTAACAATCTAGTGGGGAGGGGCAACAGACAGATGACATGAGGTGCAAGCAAGCAGGTAGAAGCCTGATGGTGGTATGCGAGCAAAGCAGAGATGTCCAAGGCATGGGGCAGGGGGATGGAGGAGCAGCCTAAGGACTAGGTTATGCATTGGAGGGGTACGCTTTGATAAATAGGTGGGTTTTCAATGCCCGTTTGAAGCTTTGCAAGGTCGGGGAGAGTCTAATGGAGCGGGGGAGCGCATTCCACTGAAGGGGTGCAGCACGGGCAAAATCCTGAACTCGTGCATGGGAAGCAGTGACCAAGGCAGAGGAGAGGCAACGGTCATCAGCCGACCGTAGTGGGTGGGAGGGAGTATGAAGGGAGAGGAGGTTGGAGATGTAGGGAGCAGTGGAATTAGAGATGGCCTTGTATGTGAGGGTGAGGAGTTTGAAGAGGATTCTGTAGGGGAATGGGAGCCAGTGTAGATTTTGTTGAAGGGGAGTGGCAGAGGTGGAGCGGCGGGAGAGGAAGATGAGCCTAGCTGCAGAGTTGAGGACAGATTAGAGGGGAGCGATGTGGGAGCAAGTGAGGCCAGTGAGGAGCACATTGCAGTAGTCGAGTCGTGAGATGACCAGTGAGTGGATGATAAGTTTAGTTGCACTCTGGGAGAGAAATGGCCTGATGCGAGCAATGTTGCGTAGCTGGAACCGACAAGATTGCGCCAGAGCTTGGATGTAGGGTGCAAAGGAGAGGGAGGAGTCAAGAGTGACGCCCAGGCAGCGGAGTTGGGGAACGGGGGAGATGATAGTGTTGTCAACAGTGATAGAGATATTTGTAGGGGGTGTTGCTCTGGCTGGGGGAAAGATAATAAGTTCAGTTTTATCCATGTTGAGCTTCAGAGAGCGCTCAAACATCCAGGAGGAGATGGCAGAGAGGCAGCTGGAGACCTGAGAGAGGACAGAGAGGGACAGATCAGGAGAGGAGAGGTAGAGTTGTGTGTCATCAGCATGGAGGTGGTATTGAAGGCCAAAGGAGTTAATGAGCGCACCCAGGGAAGAGGTGTAGAGGGAGAACAGAAGGGGGCCTAGGACAGAACCCTGAGGGACACCAACAGGAAGGATGGAAGGGTGTGAGGTGGTTCCGGAGGCAGACACAGAGAAGGAGCGGTTAGTGAGGTATGAGGTAAACCAGTCAAGGACGGTGCTAGAGAGGCCAACATTTTGGAGTGTGCGGAGGAGGAGAGGGTGATCCACGGTGTCAAAGGCAGCAGAGAGGTCCAGAAGGATGAGCAAAGAGAAGTGGCCCTTGGATTTGGCCGAAAGCAGGTCACTGGTGACTTTCACCAGGGCAGTCTCGGTGGAGTGGAGTGGGCGAAAGCCAGATTGTAGTGGATCAAGGATGGAGTGGTCAGAGAGGTAGCTTGTGAGACGGCTGTAGACCAGTCGTTCAAGTAGTTTGGAGGCGAAAGGGAGAAGAGAGATGGGGGGGCGGTAGCTAGTGAGTGATGAAGGGTCGAGGTTGATACACAATTTAAAGCAATATTATGAAATATGCAGTTTAGCTGTTCTCACATTCATTGGGTAAGTAAACCCCTTTATAGCTGAATATGTTTGTCCAAGAAAAATGATGTATGCATTAACATACTGCACAGTGTTGTAAAATAAGAATGGGGCAGATGTATTAACCTGGAGACGGCATAAGGAAGTGATAAACCAGTGATATGTGCAAGGTGATAAAGGCAGCAGCCAATCAGATCCTAACTGTTAATTCACATATTGGAGCTGATTGGCTGGTGCCTTTATCACCTTGCACCTTTATCACTTCCTTATGCTTTCTCCATGTTAATACATCTGCCCCAATGTGTCTTAAAATACAAACTGGCTGAATGACAATGTAAACTGGCAGTTACGGTTTACAGAATGAGGATAAAATGACTATATACTGTAATGTACTAGTTTGCTAGTACTCCGTCTTCCTGGATACAGATTAAGAATGGTGCTACATCATGTTTGGCAAGATTTTATGATGGTGCACAGAGGTACATTTCACAAATGTGCACTGTAATTGTGGCAATCAAAAACATTAGTATAAAGGTATTAAGAGGATCTCCATGTGCTGAAGATGAGTTTATATAACCATTTGTTGATATCGTTTAGAATGGAAACCAGGTATAAGGTGTAGGTACTATGTATTGCTCTTGAATGCCTTGGTAGTCTCGATATTCATTGTTCCCTTCAGAGAGTCAAGTTACCCACATACCAGACACAACAATGCATACCCATAACATAACTAAGCCTCCTCCATGTTTCACAGTAGCTATGGAGCTTTTTTCTTTGAAAGCTTAATTTTTTTGTCTGTGAAGATGGACCTTATGTGACTTGCCAAAGAGTGCCAGTTTTGACTCCTCTATCCAATCATCTATGCATCTTGTCAGTATGAATTTTATAAAAAGTGGATTCCTCCTGGGTCATCTTCAATGGAGCCTACTCAAAAATCATTGGCTATGACACTGACTTACCTTGACCTTTGAGTTCAAACAGTTCTTCTGTTTTTGGGGGGGGGGGGGGGGGTTCACACTAACCTATGTTTAAGCTAGGGCCGAGTTTCATCTTGCAGCAACGTCCATGGATGTTCGCTACAGCCCCATGGATTTTAAAGGTTTAAATATTTGCCGCTGTAGTCACAGGAACATCAAGCTGCTTGATCATGGTTTTATAGCCTTTAATTTAACATACATGACTATAATTTTCTTTCTGATCTCTTCAACCAACTCTCTTCTTTGCTTTCTCTGTCCATGTTCAGTGTGGTCCACACGATGATACCAAACAGAGTGACTACTTTTCTCTATTTAAATATGCTGAATGACTGATTAAAAGTTTGAAGATGTGTGATGCTTATTCAAGAAAATAAGAGTTATGGTAAAACTTACCCTTGTTAATGCTTTTCTTCATGGTCCGTGGGATCCACAGGGTTAACCTTGGGTATGCTTGGTGGAGACCAGGCTCAGGCACTGAACAGCAAAGCTTTTGAGCCTCCTAGGATGCACTGGGTTCCTCTTTCCTCATACCCCGCCCACAGCTCAGGCTTTTCAGTTTTAGTTAACAAGCCCAAAGCTGGAGAGGAGAGAAGGAAGTAGGGTACACACAGGAAACGCACTCACTTGTAGGAGAAGGGAACTGGTAACCGAGAAGAGTAACCCATTGAAGCTAGATGTGGAGCCCATAGAGCTTGAAGAAAAAGAGTTAACGAGGGTAAGTTTTACCATAACACTAATTTTATTCTTCAGGGTCCATGGTCTCCACAGGGTTAACCTTGGGGCTGTCCCAAAGCAGTTGTTATCGGAAGGAAACACTCCTAAGTTGAAAGGAGGACATTGTGGCCATAGTTTACTTCCTGAGATGCAAACGTGTCAAAGGCATAGAATCTAAGAAACGTGTGGGAAGAAGACCACGTAGTGGCCTTGCATAGTTGTTCAGCACGGCGGGCTGCCCACGAAGGTCCCACAGAGTGAGTAGAATGAGCAGAGACTGTACTTCAAACTGTAAGATTAGCCTGCGTGTAAGCCTGTAAGATGGTTATGTGGAGCCAACATTTGTTTATTGGCTGGCCAGCCCCGCTTGTGGAATCCATAGAGAATGAACAAGGAATCTGTTTTCCTAATGAAACTAGTATGGTCCACATGGATCTGTAGAGCACGGACCATGTCCAATGAAGCTTCCTCTTGTGAAAGGCCAGGTTCTTGGAAGGTTGGTACCACAATTTGCTCGTTGGTATGGAACTTGGATACCACCTTAGGTAGGTATTTCTGCTTAGTCTGAAGAACAGCCCTGTCGAGATAAAATATCAAAAAGGGGCACTCTCCTGCAGTCCCCCCTAAGTCAGAAACTTGTCTGGCTGAGGCAATGGCCTCAGCCCAACGAGGTCAACAGTATTCAATGGGTGAAAGGCTGTTGCAATGACCAAATAACCAAGGATGAGATAAGGCAGACGAAAGGTACATGGGACTGTTAGTGCGTCCACGAAAGTTGCGTCTGGATCTCGTGTCCTGGCCCCATACACTGGTACCTTGTGGTTGTGGCTGAAGGCCATGAGGTCCACGTCCAGAAGACCCCATTTGTTCACCAGAAGCTGAAAGATGTCTGGATGTAGAGATCACTCGCCAGCGTGCACGTCCTGTCGACTTGGGAAGTTTGCTTCCCAGTTGAGGACTCCTGGGATGAAGAAATGCTGAAATTGCAAGGCCACTGTATCTGATTTTCACTGACTCAATTACACAAGGTATGGTACCAAAGGACTAGTGTATGGCAGAGGTAGTCCCAGTATTTAAAAAGGGTATAACATTTAATCCTGGTAACTATAGACCTATTAATCTGACAATAGTGGGGAAACTTTTGGAAAGTATACTAAGGGATACCATACAGGAATACCTAGAGAACTCCCATGCTTTTAATTAAGGTGTGTACACACTGTGAGATCTTTTCTTCCGATTCTGACTATATAGTCAGAATCGGAAGAAAAGATAGTGCAGATCGCAAGGTGACAGTCACCTTGCGATCCCGATGCGCGGCCCCGCGCGGTCGGCATCGGCAGAAAAAATAGACTGTGCAGGCAAGTCAATGTTGACTATCTCTATAGAAGAGATAGTCAAGATTGACACTTTGCCAAAATCGCACAGTACCAGGATCGCAAGCACACTCATTATGTGTTTGCGATACTGGCTAAGTGCCGACCCGGCCCCCCGTCGCACAGTGAGAATCGGTTAAGTCCGAATCTCACCGTGTGTACACACCCTAAGAACCATCATGGCTTTGTTTGAAATAGGTCACGTCAAACTAATTTGATTTGCTTCTATGAGAAAGTAAGCGACAATCTTGACCAGGGTAACACAGTAGATGTGGTCTATCCGGATTTTCAAAAGCTTTCGAACAGTACCTCACAGGAGGCTGATTTTCAAATTACGGGAGCTTGGTATAGGAAACACTATTTGTACATGGGTGAGTAAATGGTTGGATAACAGGGAACAGCGAGTGGTGGTTAATGGGATGGTTTCCACCTGGACTAAAGTAATCCGTAGAATATCGCAGGGTTCCGTGCTGGGGCCACTATTTAACATATTTATAAATGACTTAGGAGAAGAACTTGAAAGCACTTAAAATATGTAGGGTAATCAATTCAGATGTGGATGTGGAGTCTCTTCGGAGTGATTTATTGAAACTGGAAGTTTGGCCAGCGAAATGGAGTATGAGGTTCAATGTGGAAAAATGTAAAGTTATGCACTTTGGGACTAAGCATAAACATGCAACCTACCAGTAAAATGGGGAAAATATAGGGGAAACGGTATTAGAAAAGGATTTGGGGGTGTTCATTGATAGTAGATTTAGAAGTAGTACACAATGTCAAAGTGCAGCATCAAAGGCAAATAAGGTGTTGGCATGCATTCAAAGTGGAATTGAGGCAAGGGATGGCAGTGTAATACTGCCACTGTATAAATCATTGGTACGACCGCATCTTGAGTATTGAGTACAGTTCTGGGCACCACACTATAAAAGAAACATGTTAGAACTTGAAAAGGTTCAGAGGCGAGCTACCAAATTGATTAAGGGGTTGGAGACACTGGACTATGAGGAGAGGCTTTCTAGGTTAGATATGTTTACACTAGAAATGTGACAATGAGATGATTACTATTTACAAATATTTAAAGGGGCAATATGCAGAGCTATCAGGTGATTTGTTTAGTAAGAGACCTTTACACAAAACACGCGGACACCCACTAAGGCTTGAGGAGAGGAAATTTTGTTCTCCGCGCATGAAGGGATTCTTCACTGTAAGGACAATACAAATATGGAATTCACTGCCAGAGAAGGTTGTAATGGCGGACTCAGTCAATGCGTTTAAAAATAAGTTAGATAAATTTCTAACTGAAAAAGATATCCGAGGATATAGCCTTTAACCAGAATAGAATAAGGTAATATAATATAACTGAGGTTGAACTCGATGGACTACTAGTCTTTTTTTCAACCTCACCAACTACAGTATGTTACTGTGGGGTCTATTCAATTGAAGTCGGAGCTGCTGTCTAGTCGGAAAAACATCAGTTTTCAACTTTTTCTCCTTCGTCCTAGAGGATGCTGGGGACTCCAAAAGGACCATGGGGTATAGACGGGATCCGCAGGAGACATGGGCACTTTAAGACTTTAAATGGGCGTGAACTGGCTTCTCCCTCTATGCCCCTCCTCCAGACCTCAGTTAGATTCTGTGCCCAGAGAGACTGGACACACACTAGGGGAGCTCTACAGAGTTTCTCTAGAAAAGACTTGTTAGGTTTATTATTTTCAGGGAGCGCTGCTGGCAACAGGCTCCCTGCTTCATGGGACTGAGGGGAGAGAAGCAGGCCTACTTCTGTGAGTTTAAAGGCTCTGCTTCTTAGCTCCAGAGGGTCCGATCACTTGATGCACCTAGCTACTCGTTCCCGGAGCCGCGCCGCCGTCCCCCTCACAGCCTGAAGAGAGAAGCCGGGTGAGTAGCAGAAGCAAGAATACTTCAGAGGCGGCAGAAGACTTCTGATCTTTGGAGGTACCGCGCAGCGGTCGCGCTGCGCGCCACTGCTCCCACTCCCTAACAGCACTATATGGGTGCAGGGCGCAGGGGAGGTGCCCTGGGCAGCAATTAAACCTCATTTTGGGGACTGGCAAGACAGTATACAGTGCGTAGGCACGGTATACAGACCCCCGCCAGTATAAATAATAGCGGGACACAAGCGCGCCATGTAGGGGGCAGGGCTTCGTCCTCCAGCTCTAATCAGCGCCATTTTCTCTTCACAGCACGCTGCAGAGACGCTGGTCCTGGCCCTTCTGTCTCAAGTAACAGGGCGCAAAAGCAGGGGGGTGCACAGCATATTTGGTGTTGTATTTATTTAAATATAAAAGCGCTGCTAGGTCTGGGGTTTTGTAAATTCCTTCAGATCGGGTGAGGCGCTGGGTGTGAGCTTGCAAACTCCCTTTCTGTCTCTCTGAAGGGCCTTACTGTGGGTCTGTCCCCTATAGCCCAGTGTGATTGTGGGTGTCGGTACTCGTGTGTCGACATGTCTGAGGCTGGATGCTCTTCCCAGGAGGAGGCTGGTGCGGGGGTAGAACAGAATGTGGGAGTGACTCCGTCGGCACCGCCGACTGCTGATTGGGTAGATATGTGGAATGTTTTAAATGCAAGTGTGGCTTTGTTGCATAAGAGATTAGACAAATCGGAGTCTCAGAACCAAGCATGGAGACAATCCATGGGAGATGTTTTGTCACAAACTCAGACTTCAGGGTCACAGAATCGTACGTTTACCCAGATAGCAGATACCGACACGGATTCAGACTCCAGTGTCGACTATAATGATGCCAAGTTGAATCCCAGCTGGCTAAGAGCATTCAGTACATGATTGTGGCAATAAAGGAGGTGTTACATATCACTGAGGACCCCGCTGTCCCTGAGACAAGGGTCTGTATGTTTAAAGGAAAGAAACCTGAGGTAACGTTTCCTCCCTCTCATGAACGCTCTTTTTGAAAAGGCTTGGGAAGCTCCTGACAAAAAGTGGCTGATTCCCAGGAGAATTTCTATGGCATACCCATTTCCCTCTGGCACGGCAGCCCTTAAAGATCCTGCAGATCGTAAACGGGAAACTACTTTGAAATCTATTTATGTCACTACGGGTACGCTGCTCAGGCCAGCCGTAGCATCGGCATGGGTGAGTAGCGCGATTGAAAAATGGGCAGATAACTTGTCATCTGACATAGACACCCTCGATAGGGATCGCGTGCTTTTGACGCTGGGTCATATCAAGGACGCTGCAGTCTATCTAAGGGAGGCTGATTCTAAAAAGGCTATGGAGGCCCTGCCCTATAAAGGTGGAGTTTTGTTTGGTGAAGGCCTCGCGGACCTGGTTTCTACAGCTACCGCGGGTAAGTCTTCATTTCTGCCTTATGTCCCTACACAGCAAAAGAAAATGCCTCACTATCA
The DNA here is from genome assembly GCF_028390025.1 of Pseudophryne corroboree. Classification (NCBI taxonomy): domain Eukaryota; kingdom Metazoa; phylum Chordata; class Amphibia; order Anura; family Myobatrachidae; genus Pseudophryne; species Pseudophryne corroboree. The sequence continues at coordinate 128,253,074 of NC_086455.1, forward strand.
GATGCAGTCCTTTCGGTCTAATAAATTCAAGAAAGGACGAGGGTCCTCCTTCCTTGCTGCTAGAGGCAAGGGGAGGGGAAAAAGGTCGCCGGCTGTGGCAAGCTCCCAGGAGCAGAAGTCCTCCCCGGCTTCTGCTAAGTCCACCGTATGACGCTGGGGCTCCCATGCGGGAGTCCGCACCGGAGGGGGCGCGTCTTCAGTCAGGTCTGGGTTCACTCTGGCCTGGATCCTTGGGTGCTGGAAATTGTGGCCCAAGGATACAAACTTGAGTTTCAAGCCTTGCCCCCACACCGATTTTTCAAATCGGCCTTGCCAGCTTCTCTTCCGGAAAGGGAGGTAGTTTGTGCTGCAATACAAAAGCTGTGTCAGCAGCAAGTCATTGTCGCGGTACCCCCGTCACAACGGGGGGAAGGGTTTTATTCGAGCCTGTTCGTGGTCCCGAAGCCAGATGGCTCGGTCAGATCGATTCTGAACTTAAAATCCCTCAATCTGTTTTTAAAAAGGTTCAAATTCAAGATGGAATCTCTCAGAGCAGTGATCTCCAGTCTGGAAGGGGGGGGGGGGATTTTATGGTGTCAGTCGACATAAAGGATGCTTACCTGCATGTCCCCATATATCCTCCTCATCAGGCGTACCTGAGGTTCGCTGTTCAGGATTGTCATTACCAATTTCAGACGTTGCCGTTTGGTCTTTCCACGGCCCGAGGATTTTCACCAAAGTAATGGCGGAAATGATGGTGCTCCTACGCAAGCAAGGGGTCACAATTCTCCCGTACTTGGACGATCTCCTGATAAAGGCGAGATCAAAAGAGCAGTTGCTAAAAAACGTTGCGCTCTCCCTGACAGTTCTGTAACAACATGGCTGGCTCCTAAATTTGCCAAAGTCACAGTTGATTCCGACAACTCGGCTGTCATTCTTGGGCATGATTCTGGACACGGAACTACAGAGAATTTTTCTTCCGTTGGAAAAAGCTCTGGAAATCAAGAACATGCTCAAGGGAATTCTGAAACCGGCAAGTGTGTCGATTCATCAATGCACTCGAGTGCTGGGGAAGATGGTGGCGGCTTACGAGGCCATCCCGTTTGGCAGGTTCCATGCCAGAGTTTTTCAGTGGGGCCTGTTGGACAAGTGGTCCGGGTCCCATCTACACTTGCACCGGAAGATATCCCCATCTCCCAGGGCCAGGATTTCTCTCCTGTGGTGGCTCCAAAGTTCTCACCTCCTAGAGGGTCCCAGGTTCGGGATCCAAGATTGGATCCTGGTGACCACGGATGCGAGTCTCCGAGGTTGGGGAGCAGTCACACAGGGGGGAAATTTCCAGGGAAAATTGTTGAGCCAAGAAACTTGTCTACACATAAACATTCTGGAATTAAGGGCCATTTACAACGGTCTTGTACAAGCGGAACATCTGCTTCGCGGCCTACCTGTCCTGATTCAGTCGGACAACATAACAGCGGTGGCGCACATGAACTGCCAAGGCGGAACAAGGAGCAGAGCGGCGATGGCGGAGGCCACAAGGATTCTCTCTGTCAGGGGTCTTCATTCCAGGTGTGGACAACTGGGAAGCAGACTTCCTCAGCAGACACGATCTCCATCCAGGAGAGTGGGGTCTTCATCAAGAGGTCTTTGCAGAAGTGACGAGTCATTGGTGACTTCCTCAAATAGACATGATGGTGTCTCACCTCAACAAGAAGCTTCAGACGTATTGTTCCAGGTCGAAGGACCCTCAAGTGATAGCAGTGGACGCTCTAGTGACACCGTTGGTGTTTCAGTCTGTGTCTATGTGTTCCCTCCACTTCCACTCATCCCAAAGGTGATAGGGATCATAAGAAGAACAGGAGTTCAGGCGATACTCATTCCAGATTGGCCACGGAGGGCCTGGTATCCGGATCTTCAGGAATTACTCATATGAGATCCCTGGCCTCTTCCTCTAAGAGAGGATCTGTTACAGCAGGGTCCGTGCGTGTTCCAGGACTTACTGCGTTTGACGGCATGGCGGTTGAACGCTAAATCTTAGCTCGAAAGGGTATTCCTGGAGAGGTCATCCCCACTCTACTGAAAGATAGAAAGGAGGTAACGGCGAAGCATTACCACCGTATTTGGAGAAAGTATGTGTCTTGGTGTGAATCCAAGAAGGCTCCTACGGAAGAATTTCAGCTGGGTCGGTTTCTCCATTTCTTGCAAGCTGGTGTGGAGGCGGGCCTAAAGCTAGGATCTATTAAAGTGCAGATTTCGGCCTCATCAATTTTCTTTCAAAGGGAATTGGCCTCGCTTCCAGAAGTACAGAGTTTCGTGAAGGGCGTGCTGCACATCCAGCCTCCATTGTGCCCCCAGTGGCACCGTGGGACCTTAACGTGGTGTTACAGTTCCTTACGGTTTGAACCTTTACAAAAGGTTGAGTTGAAATTTCTCACTAGGAAAGTGATCATGCTTTTGGCCTTGGCGTCCACGAGGCGGGTGTCGGAATTGGCGGCTTTGTCTCACAAAAGCCCCTATTTGGTTTTCCATGAGGATAGAGCGGAGTTAAGGACTTGTCAACAATTCCTCCCGAAGGTGGTTTCTTTATTTCACATGAACCAACCTATTGTAGTTCCTGTGGCTTCTGAAGCCTTGGGGGATTCAAAGTCTCTCAATGTGGTCAGAGCTTTGAAAATTTATGTAGCCAGAACGGCTCGTATCAGGAAAACTGAGGCGCTGTTTGTCCTGTATGCTTCCAACAAGATTGGGGCTCCTGCTTCTAAGCAGACTATTGCACGCTGGATTTGTAATACGATTCAGCATGCTCATTCTACGACTGGTTTGCCGTTACCGAAATCAGTGAGGGCCCATTCCACTAGGAAAGTGGGCTCGTCTTGGGCGGCTGCCCGGGGTGTCTCGGCGTTACAACTTTGCCGAGCAGCTACTTGGTCGGGTTCAAACACTTTTGCAAAATTCTACAAGTTTGATACCCTGGCTGATGAGGACCTCATGTTTGCTCAATCGGTGCTGCAGAGTCATCTGCACTCTCCCGCCCGGTCTGGAGCTTTGGTATAATCCCCATGGTCCTTTTGGAGTCCCCAGCATCCACTAGGATGAAGGAGAAAATAAGGATTTACCGGTAGGTATTAAAATCCTTTCTCTTAGTCCGTAGAGGATGCTGGGCGCCCGTCCCAGTGCGGACTCTACCTGCGGTACTTGTTATTAGTTATTGGTTTTGCTACACAAAGGTTGTGTTTTGGTTCAATCAGCCTGTTGCTGATTTTTTGGTTCATGCTGTTAACTGGTTAGTTGAAGGCCATGTTGTACGGTGTGTTGTGGTGTGAGCTGGTATGTGTCTCACCCTTAGTTAACAAAAATCCTTTCCTCGAAATGTCCATCTCCCTGGGCACAGTTCCTATAACTGAGGTCTGGAGGAGGGGCATAGAGGGAGGAGCCAGTTCACGCCCATTTAAAGTCTTAAAGTGCCCATGTCTCCTGCGGATCCCGTCTATACCCCATGGTCCTTTTGGAGTCCCCAGCATCCTCTACGGACTAAGAGAAAAGGATTTACCGGTAGGTATTAAAATCCTATTTTTTGGTCGAATTATGATTTGACCTATTCAATGGGGTTGCCGTTGTTCCGACTTGTCGGAAAACACATGGCTCAGCGGATTAGCCGCGGATCCACGTGTTTTGTCAGATTTGCAGCCAAATCCAACAGGTTTTTGGGCCGTTTTTTCAACAATGTCAATCTGACGTTTATTGGAAGATCTCTCTGTTGATGGCTAGCGACCTTGAAAGGTGTAGCTGCACGTGACCGCTCACCACCCATGGTGGTTGGCATCTGTGGTGAGAAAAACCCAGCATGGAATCCAGAATGGACGACCATTGTCCAGGATGGGAGTGTGTAGCCACCATGAGAGGGATGGGTGGACTTCCTGAGGCAGAACCATTGTCTGAGACTTGATCTGCTGGAGTTGTCCATTCCACCTGTGGAGTATTAGGCCTTGGTGAGGCTTGGAGTGGAATTGTGCATGTTCCACCATGTTGAAGGCTGAGACCATGGTCTGCATTGCTGAGTGAATAGAAACCCTGTGACTGTGAAGTAAGTTGCGTATGTGCAATTGTACTGCTGCAATCTTACCCAGAGGAAGAAAGATGCTTTGCACATGAGCATCCAGTAGAGCTCAAAGATGGAGCATCCTCTGAGACGGGAGGAGAGAGGACTTGGCCCAGTTGATCAGCCAGCTGTGACTCTGAGGAAATTACATTGTCACCTGGAGATGATGGTGTAGGACCTCTGGAGAATGTGCTAGAAGAAGGAGGTCGTCCAGGTAAGGGAGTATACGTATTCCCTGTCGTCGAAGATGAGCAGCCATCACTGCAATGAATTTGGTGAACACCCTGGGGGCTGTAAAAAAACCCAAGGGTAGGGCCTTGAAATAGCAGAGGATAGCAGGGTAGGGCCTTGAAATGGCAGAGGATAGCAAAGTGGAGATATTGTTGATGACAGGGTGCAATAAGTACATGGAGGTATGCATCCTGTATATCCAGGGAGAACATAAAATCCCCAGGCCATAATGCCAGGATAATGGAAGGAAGAGTTTCCATTCAAAACCTTGGCACTGTGAGGTATTTGTTCAGTAACTTTAGATATAGGATCGGACGATGACACCCATTGGCATTCGGAACCGAAAAGAGTGTCGATTAGAATGCCTGGCCCTGTTAAAACACGAAGACAGGAATAAACACCTGATTGTGGTAAAGAGCGAATGACTGTCTTCAGTGCCTTGGCCTTGTTGAGGTCTGCTGGTGGACCGATAGGAAAGTATTATGTGGGAGGACACTTCAGGAAGGAGAGAGCATACCCGTGAGAGACCACTTCTCGAACCCAGGCATCTGTTGTTATCTGAAACCATGCATGGGCGAACTGAAGAAGTCAGCCTCCCACCCTGGGGTTTATCCCCTGGTTTGGTAGTTGGGCGTCTAGTAGCCCAGGCCTGTTTAGGTTTAGAGGCCTTTGTTTGATGAGACAGTCTAGGGAATGTCTGACTTCTGGCCTTGCCCCGAAGTCCTAGGCCACGCAGAGGAAGCTATGGGTAGGCAAGCTGTTTTAGAAGTTGCCATGTAGTTGAAAATTTTGTCCACTTCTGGCTCAAAAAGGATTTTGCCTGTGTTTCCAGGGCTTTCTTAGCATCAGAGTCCGCCTTCCAGGAACGAAGCCAAACAGTGGTGCTACCACAGAAGCAGTTGAAGCTTTGGAGGACAGCAGAGCTATATCCAGGGCAGCCTCTCCACTGTAATAGGCAGCATCTCTGATGTTGGCAATTAGTGACAGTTGTTCCTTGGTCTCCTCTGAGGGGAAACTGTTTTCAAGGGTATCAGCCCAGTTTTCAATGGCCTTAGCTACCCATGCCGTCACCGTGGCAAGTCTGGCCGTAGCGCCTGTAAGTGAATATAAAAATTTGAGACATGTATCCAATTGCCTATCATGTATGTTGTTAAGTGAGGATGCTGTCGGAAAAGGAACAATGGAACTTTTAATTAAACGTGTCACATGGACATCCACAGTAGGTTGTTTCCCATTTTGTACAATCAGCCGTAGGTAATGGATAAAATGAGTTTAGCCATTTAAGTACAGTAAATTGCCAGGATTTTTACATGTTTTTACTCATAGCATTAGAGAAAGGATTGTGTGGAAACTCAGCCACTACTATAGTACCTTTTGGCATTTACACAGAGGGTCTTTAGATTTAGTTGCCGGTTCAGTATCCTGTAACTGGAGTGAGAATTTAACCGCCCTAACTAAAGCAGCTATATTAAATTGGACTGCATCTCTTCTTCCCACAAGGGGGAGTCTGCAGAGAATTCAGCCTGATCTGCAGTAGACTATTCCTTAGCATATCAGAGTGGTGTGGACTGTGAGATGGCACAGCTCACTTGGTGGCAGTAGGAGCAGGTATTGTCATCTAACCCTGCAATATTCATCCCCCACCGATTCCCTGGTCTGTATAAATGTCTCTCAGCGCCAGTACAATATGCCCTGATGGTCTAGTGTAACCCAAGGTCACGCAGTGGTCTGGGTCCACTTCAGCACTGCCGGTCCGTCTGCCTGGACTGGAGTTATAGGACTATCGGCATCCAAGAGACAGCCTAGCACTGCTTACTCAGTCAAGACAGTGAAAATAGTGTAAAAATTTAAAAATGTAAAAGCTTGGGCTGCAGCATGCATCCCCACTGTTAATCAGTGACCAGCACCTGCTGGCACCAAAACAAAACTGAAGAGCATGAGCTGTGGGCGGGGTATGAGGGGAGAGGGACACAGTGCATCCTGGGAGGCTCAAAAGCTTTGCTGTTCGGTGCCTGATCCTGGTCTCCACCAAGAATACCCAAGGTTAACACTGTGGAGACCATGGACCCTGAAGAAGAAATCAATTAGTTTGAAATATCACTATAGTCCAATTATTTATTATCTTTCCTAAGGGGTGCCAACAAATCTGTCCAGGCCGCTTTAGAAAAGCTTTGGAGAATAAGCAATAATGTAGCCCCTTATTCTGTGACATAGCAAAGGCATGCAGGTATACATGAGACGATAGCTTTTCATTTCAACACTTTTAAAGGAATGAAGCATTGTTTCAATGAGCTGCAAGGGTACCAACAAAATTTTCCACATCTGTGTTATTCTTTAGCAGAGTGTGGCCACCACTGTGGTATAAGCAATAATTTAACTATTCAGTCTTAGGTACAGGGTTGGCTGGTTTAAATCACCACGGTTAAACCAAATGATATAAAAATAAACTTTTATTTTTATTTTATGCTGTGATTACAGGTAGGGCACCTTGACATCTTAAAAAAAAATAGATTTTATTCAAAATGTTTTCCAGTGGCATGCCCAGTGCTAATACAGTACCTTTTGTGTGTGTTTCTCTGAAAAGTGATTTTGCATTGTCAAAGTCAGAAAAATATCTCTATGCACACTACCATATTTGCACCTCACACAGGTCCGTGCTGCGCATGCGTACGCTCTCCCGTACGTGCGCATACTCACAGTCGCGGGCACCCGCAGGCGCATGGTATGCGTATTTACGGTAGAGTTTATGTGGTTGTAGCGTGCGACTCAATCGTAACATATTTTCAGTAATAATGTATTTTGTAGATCATGGTCCCTTTGATAGATTCTGAAAGTTTGGTTAATATAGAATGTTTATGAACAGAGGAATCCCTCTTTGTTTGATACGAAGGGTCAGACAGGAGTAATACAGTGGTGTTTAGTATCCATCGGAAGAATATTTAATTAGAAATATTCCGGTGTTGGTTTGAAGCAGATCAATCGCTCGTGCGAATAGTTATGGACATAAGAAGTTTATGAACATTTACTTTATTTGCACTTTATTACCCATGCGGCGGGAAACCCAGTTTCCCTCCCACCTGAACAGTTGGAAATAGTCACAGCCCACCTGTATGAATCAACCTATGACCTTTTGTTATAATGCGAAGCCGAATTCCTATGTCCAATGAACAATGAGATTGTAGGGACCATTGAATTGTATTGTGTGTGGGGCATAAATAGGCAGGCCGACCATATCCAACCTCTCTCTCTTCAACGGTTCTCATTGCTGATAATCGGGAGCTGGATATCGAGGCGCATGCGATCGTTCCCCTTGTGCGTAAGTTTTCTCCGTAATCATATTGTCTTACTGTGAGCCATCTCTCTCTCTCTCCATCTCTCTCTCTCTATCTCTCTCGTATTTTCCTTGAATTATATTGTATTGTATTTCCTGTGTAGTTTATCTGGTTAGTTGGTTTATGTTATATTGTAGTGTATCATTTGTACTGTGATTCTTTTTGCAAGTATAATAGTCATAATACATATAATAGGTTTCGGACCCTAAGCCCAGGTATCTGTGTATTCTTTATAGTGTTAAGTATTCTCTGAGCGTCGGTGACGCTCAAGCAGCTTTGTAGTTAATCAGGTTACACCAGGTTGCACTTACACTCTGTCTCTACACTAAGGTATACTGTGTATCTCACTGTTAAAGATATAGATATAAAGGTTTAACGTTGTAAGCGTCTGCACCGCTGGTGATCTCGTGGTCCCGAGCGTACGCTACGCTATAGCGAATCATTACGGTAGTCGGCAGCCAATAGTGTGCCTGCCTGTGATCACTGGGCCGTAAGCGAACGTGACGCTTGAGCGTCTCGACTACGGTTGAGCGATCGCTACACAACTTGCGTACCCTTACGGTACTTCTTACGTAGATAGCGTACAGTGTTCTTAGACCTCTTAAGGTGTTTTATATACGATAAATATTTAGTTTTATCAGCATGTTCCAATTTCATCTATAGCATTTATACTGTTTTTAGATATATTAAAACATACAATCAGATGTATAGTCAAACAACAAAAGGAAAGGAGGACTCTGATGTATATGGTCATATTCAGATGTAAAAGGTATCATAAGCAGTAAAAAAAACAACTGGTTTTATTGAAATATGTAAAGACAGGATTTCTGTTCTTACCTGTTAAATCCTTTTCTTTGAATCCACAGGGGGCACAGGGACCATGGGTATAGCTTGGAGAGGTTCAAGTCTGGGCACCAAATGGTTACAGAATCTTTCCCAGAAGCCTGAGACTCCCTTTCCACTATATCCCGCCCCCAGCCAATGTAAGCCAGTTAATACCCCTTTTCCACTAGCTCTAAAAACACGGGTAAATGCGCGGGGCGCGCATTTACCCGTGTTTTGTCCTTGTGGAAACGGCCCTCCCTGCAACTTCCCGGAATACTACTCGGGTAGCTTGCCGAGCTGAACACGTGTTCAACCCGGTAAGCTGTGTAGTGTAAACGGAAGCCGTGTCGAGGTGAATGGAAGGGCGCTGTGGGAGATCATGTGATCTCCCAGCGCCGCCCCTGCCGCGTCAGCAGCAGCGTCACCATCCCGGCAATATGCTGGGTTGGTGGAGCTAGTGTAGAAGGGGGCTGTAGCACGTGTCGCAGCCGTGTCAGGCTCCCGGCTGTGACCTGTGCTACAAGTGGAAAAGGGGTATTAGTTAGCAAGCCGTGGCAGGAACAAGGAGAAGAAAGACCGGCTCACAACCTCAGGAGAGTGGTCTGAAAACTGGTGTAAATAAACAAACCCCTGCAGACCAGGTGCATCAGGGTGGGCGACCTGTGCCCCCTATCTACTCAAAGAAAAGGGTGTAACAGGTAAGAACATAAATCCTGTTTTTACATCTTTTATTAAAACCAGTTTTTACTGCTTATCATTCCTATTACATCTGAATATGCCCCAACTCCAGAGTCCTTCTTTTCTTTTTGTTGTTTGACTATACATCTGAATCTACGTGGACACTCCAAAGCTGTCCCCTATATGTTTGAGACAAAACCACCATCCAAAGATGCAAAAGTATCAATGTGTAGAAGCAAAGATGGGTGGGTGCAGAAGACCACATGGCCACCTTACAAAGCTGCTCTGCAGAAGCTCCATGCAGAGTCACCACCATATGTCCGACAGCTGGAACAAGAAGATCTGCCACAAAGCAGGTGGCGGATAGTCAAGCGGAGCCACATGGCCAGTGACTGTGTGAAAGGCATATAAGGCAAAAGAAAATCTGACGCAGATCTCTTGGTGTAATGGTTAGCATTACTCCCTCAGCACTGAGGTCATGAGTTCGATTCCCACCATAACTGTATGGAATATCTATATTCACCCCGTGGTTGCGTGGGTTTGCTCTGGGTACTTCAGTCTCCTCCCGCAATCCAAAAATATACTGGTAGGTTAATTGACTCCCAACAAAATTAACCCTAGCGTGAATGTGTGTGCGTGTAGATGTAGTAGGGACTACAGATTGTAAGCTCCACTGTGGCAGGGACTGACGTGAATGGCCAAATATTCTCTGTAAAGCGCTGCAGAATATGTGTGCGCTATATAAATAACAAATAATAATAAATCACATAAATGCCTAGAGCCCTCATAACATTATGAGAGGCTTTCTCTGGAGAGAACCTGGAGCATCGTAAGCCAGAACCACAATTACTTGACTAATGTGGAACAGTGATTTCATCTTAGGTAGAGAACTCAATCCTGTCCAGAGCATGGACCTATCAGCATGAAAGATGAGAAAGGGAAAGTTACAAAACAATGTGCTCAGGCACATGCTGGGGCCAACGCAATAGGAAGTAAGAATACTGTTCTCCATGTGAGCCAACCAATGTCCACAGTGGCCAAAGACTCAAAGGAAGTAGGCTGTAGTGCCTGAATAACTAAGGACAGGTTGCATGGAGCTACATGATGATTAAACAGCTGTAGGTGGAAGACGCCCAAAAAGAATGTGCAAACATCCAGGAAGAGAGCAATATGTCTCTGAAAGAGGACCTAAATGGCGGAGACCTAAACTATCCAGAAAAACAGCCAGAGGCCAAATCTATGGTTGACTGTAGAAAGAATGGACCCACGAAAGTTGGAAGACCTTGGGTGGGGACTCTCCAAACGCAGTGACAAATTCTGACCTGAGGAAGGCTTCCAAGCATTAAGCATGGTGCAAATGATCCTCATGGAAATCCCCATTTGCTATCATGACACTGGTGTCTTGAGCCTTACAGTCAAGCGAGGCAGGTCAGAATCAGATGGAAAGACGGTATCACAGATAAGGAGCGGCGGCCACCGCGTTTACCCCTCCGCCGCGCGCTGGTTCTCCGGGGCGGTCCCCCCGGTGGGCTCCCGGCATGCGGCCGGCGTCTCCCCGAACCATGAGTGCCGCCATTGTGAGCGGTATGGGCCAATGGCAATCCGGAGCTCCCTCCACCAATCAGAGGCAGGGCTGGCAGTTCAAAAGGAGGCGCTGGGCAAAGCTCCGGCGCCAGAGTATCGTCGCTGTACAAGCTACCCGCAGGCACACGCTGCAGTTCATGGAGGAGTGTTTCCCAGCTCTGTGTTCCAGTGCTCCCAGCATTACAGTGTGTTCTCAGCTCTCTGTATTCCAGTGCTTCCAGCATACACTGTGTTTCCCAGCTCTCCGAGTTCCAGTGCTTCCAGCATACACTGTGTTTCCCAGCTCTCTGAGTTCCAGTGCTTCCAGCATACACTGTGTTTCCCAGCTCTCTGAGTTCCAGTGCTTCCAGCATTTCAGTGTGTTTCCCAGGCCTCACTGCACTCGTTCCTTCATTCAGTGTTCTTCAGCATTGTTCACAAGTCATCACTAATTTCTTCATTCAGTGTTGTTCAGCATCATTCACAAGTCATCACTCATTTCTTCATTCAGTGTTCTTCAGCATCGTTCACAAGTCATCACTCGTTTCTTCATTCGGTGTTCTTCAGCATCGTTCACAAGTCATCGCTCATTTCTTCATTCAGTATTCTTCAGCATCATTCATAAGTCATCATTAATTTCTTCAATCAGTGTTCTTCAGCATCGTTCACAAGCATCACTCATTTCTTCATTCAGTGTTCTTCAGCAACATTCACAAGTCATCACTCGTTTCTTCATTCAGTGTTCTTCAGCATCGTTCACAAGTCAACAATTAGGAGAAAAACCTTATTTTTGCGCAATAAACCCTTTTGGTGCACCCCAGTTTTAATCAATAGATTCACCAAAGCCCATAAACAGTGTAAGCTATAGCAAGAAAGAATAAAACCAGTGGCGCAAAAAAGGAGAACATGAATAAATATCACAACCTGATTCACTTCTATATATATATACAGATGTGGCTGTCAGTTTCTTGATAGAAATATATTCACTCCAAGTAACCTCAAAAGAAAAGGATTTTTAGTGCAACACTGTTGATAAACGAAATCTTGGTTTATTTTAGGTTCCACTCACATGTAGGAGTAAGAATAAAGCGTATATAGGATTTCACAATGTATCCAAACAGAGGATCCCTTTACTGTACTTCTTCAAGTTAATACCTCGGAAGGAAATATACTTAGTGCAACACTGTAAAACTTTCATACAGATTTTTTTTTTTTAAAAGCACTCACATTAAACATTAAAATTAATAGCATATAGTATATAGGTAATTTCTGGTCCTCACAAACAACGGAATAAGCATCCCAAATGTCCTGGGTATCCACATCCGGTTTAGAGTTCCAGTCCAATTCCTTCAAAGTTCCACGGAAAAAAGGCTTAACGCGTTTCGGAGCTGCAGAATTTGGGTCCTTCCTCAGAAGCATTTCGTTTATCAAACAGTGTTGCACTAAAAATCCTTTTCTTTTGAGGTTACTTGGAGTGAATATATTTCTATCAAGAAACGGACAACCACATCTGTATATATATATATATATATATATATATATATATATATATAGAAGTGAATCAGGTTGTGATATATATTCATGTTCTCTTTTTTTGCACCACTGGTTTTATTCTTTCTTGCTATATCGTTCACAATTCATCACTCATTTCTTCATTCAGTGTTCTTCAGCATCGATCACAAGTCATCGCTCATTTCTTCATTCAGTATTCTTCAGCATCATTCATAAGTCATCATTAATTTCTTCAATCAGTGTTCTTTGGTATCGTTCTCAAGCATTAGTTACTTATAAAGCTGCATAAGGAAGATCTACATCCGTCCGTCTCTATTTCGATCCAGCTACGGTTCCTCTTCCCGACCATCGGAGGAATCCCGAGTACCCAACTCTCTCGTCCCAGGTCTGTGACAGACGGGTCCTGAGACCAAAGATCCGGCGGTAGAGAAAGACGTGGAAAGAAGGACTGCTAACAGAGGCGGAAGATGGCACATTGTCCAACTGAGGTATCGACTGACCTTCATCGTGGCGCCACAAATAAGTGCCGCCCTGTTGGCTTATGTAGGCAACAGCTGTCACACTGTCCGAACGTACCTGGGGGGGGGGGGGTGATTTAGACCTGATTGCTGCTTTGCACGTACCTGGCGATCACGTACTAACTGCGCATGCACCGCAATGCACACGCATGTCGGACAACAACAAAGGGCATCGCCAGTCAGCGACGGGATGGTGCGAAAAATCCAATCGCATGGGCGTTCCATGGTGATTGACAGGAGGAAGCCATTTGTGGTTGGTAACTGACCGTTTATTAGGAGTGTCCAGAAAAACGCAGGTGTGTCCAAGCGTTTTCAGGGAGGGTGTCTGACGTCAGCTCCGGCCCCGATCAGCCTGTTCTCATCGCACTGGTGGAGTAAGTCCTGGGCTGCGCAGAGACTGCACACAGTGGATTTTTGCAGCTTGGCATACACATGGGACCGCACACTTGCACGGCGAATTTACACTCCCCCTGGAGGCGGCAACTATATGAACGCAGGACTGCAAAGTTTGCAGGCCAACGATCAGGTCTGATTCACCCCCCTGGACTGGACGATGCTGGAGTAGTTATAGAGCGAGACATAAAACCACTCGCAGGTGAAGAAAGTTGAGTGGTAACTGGCTCCTGTGAACTGTCCACCAACTCTAAAAGTCTGATGACAGGTTACAGCACTCAAGCTGCGGAGACCTACGTATGTGGTGAGGATGACCCCATCCTGAACACCAAAGAGGAAGGCCCATAGCCAAGAGGAAACCCTGGAGTCACCACAAGAGAAAATAATCATTTGCATAATTAGAAGGAGAGGAGACTTGTGCCATGGGGCCTGTATCTCCCTGAGAAGAGGTTGGGCGCATGCAAGAGTGTACAAACACTCTGCGGTGACGGAGGAATAGAGGAAACAGTCGCTGGAAGACCCAAAGTCTGACTGCAGGGAGGAAACCCCTCCAAACTCTGCCCCTTAAAACCAACATCTCCCAAGACGGAGTCAAGGAGAAAAGTGTTCAAGTGATGATTCATTGCTGGGACTTATCATAAGATACTGTAGGTGAATCCAGGGACGGCACCAGGAATCTTGGGGCCCAGTACACTGGTATCTCTGGGGCCCTCCCAGATCCCCACCCCAGGATCCGTTTAATTTGCTGGCTGTCGGGATCCCAGCAGTCAGGATACCGACGCCGGAATCCCGGCAGCTGACAATGCCGCCAGCCGGAAGACCGGTGCTACAGGACTATTCCCACTCGTGGGTGTACACTGCACCCGCATGGGGACACTTTGTACTCACCCCACTGCTGGCATACTGGCGACCGGGATGCCGCTGTCAGTATATTGATAGCTGGCATCCCACCTACCAGTAAATCATACTGAATCTCTCCCCACAACACACACACAAAACACACAAACAAATCAACCTCACACACACATCCATCCTCACGTGGGTGATATGTGATTCATGATCATTTTAATTGAAGGATATGCTAGTCTATTTACAGGGGTTCGGTTTGAAATGCCGGCAGTCAGTATGCCGATGGTCAGAATACCGATAGTAAGAATCCCCCCATGGCCCCCTAACCCTACCTTCTCGCAGCCTAAACCTAACCCCCCACCACCACCGCAGCCTAAACCTGGCTCCCCCTTCCCGCAGCCTAAACCTACACCCCTTCCCCCGCACCTTAACCCTTCCCGGGGATGCCTAAACCTAACTACCCCTCCCCTGTCAGAATACAGACGCAGCATCCCAACACTGAGAATCCCCCCTCCCCCCCATGGCCCCCTAACCCACCCCCTGCAGCTTACCTCTCTGGCGGCCCAGCAGTGTTTCATTCAGGATGCCGGCACCGGTATTCTGAGCTGTGTCGGGATTACGACATCAGTATTTCGACTGTCGGGATCACGACTGTCAGGATCCTGACTGGATCTCATTTATAGTGTTTAATGTCATTAGACTGTAAATTAAATAACGTAAAAAATACACTGTGACTTACCATGCACTTCGATGACGCAGCCGCCAGTCAGTATGTAGTGCTCGTTTCTTCCTGTTGACAGTGCTGCGGCTGTGTAAGGGTGGGGAAGGAAGGTGCCTGCAGCAGAGCAGACTGTGGAGCTGCTGCCTCATGGGTGGGGGAAGGATGGTGTTTGCAGTGGAGCTTACTGTGGTACTGATGCCTCAGGGGTGGGGAGAGAGGGTGTCTGCAGCAGAGTGGACTATGGTGCTGCTGCTGCCCCAAGGGCTGGGAAGGAGGGTGCCTTCAGTGGGAAAGACTGAGGTGCGGCTGCCTCAGGGGTAGGCCCAGTGACGGGGCTACTGAGGGTACACCCGTACCAGGCCCGAAGGTTAAGATGGGACAAAGTCGGGTAGCGCCACCTAAATTGATTAGACTGGCCTCGCTGGCCATCCGTCAAGTGCCACACTACTAAGGAAAATAAACAAACAATCAAGTTGGCAAGGACACCACCTTCCGGTTACCCCCATCACCTGGCCAGTGCTGCGCATACTAATGGATCACACTGCAGCGTCATTAGGGCGATGCTGCACCTGCCCTTCTGTAGAGGCACCTAGGAGGACTTATGCCGGGCAGGAGTAAACTTGAGGCATCCCTGGCTACAAGCACAGCTTCAGCAGCACCACTATCGATTCTGCTGCACAGAAGCTGCCTGCAGCAGCACCACTCACTTGCTGCAGACTCCCCAGAAGAAGCAGCAGCAATACAGTCCGCTCTGCTGCAGACACCCTCCCTATCTACCCCTGAGGCAACAGCAGCAGATGTACCACAGTCTGCTTGTCATATCACTGCCGCGGCCGCCGGGCTTGTCCCTCCGAGGCTGCTGGCTGCTCGGGCGGTCGTCCCCGCTGGCGGCATCTGCCGTCCCACGCCCGTAGCGAGGACGTCGCGGGTGCGCCCGACGCTCACTGGGGACGGGTGACGTCATCAGCGCCTCTCCAATCGGGTGCTGGCGGGAAGTACAAATTCAGACGCCGGGCAGAGCTCCGGCGCCTGAGTATCATCGCTACTACTGCTGTACCTGTGATCTCCAGACCTCCGTGCCTCAGCATTTCCGTGCCTCAGTATCTCCGTGCCTCCAGCACCTCCGTGCCTCAGCACCTCCGTGCCTCAGCATTTCCGTGCTTCAGCATCTCCGTGCCTCAGCACCTCCGTGCCTCAGCATCTCCGTGCCTCAGCACCTCCGTGCCTCAGTATCTCCGTGCCTCCAGCACCTCCGTGCCTCAGCACCTCCGTGCCTCAGCATCTCCGTGCCTCAGCACCTCCGTGCCTCCAGCACCTCCGTGCCTCAGCACTTCCGTGCCTCCAAGCACCTCTGTGCCTCCAAGCACCTCAGCGTCTCTAAGCACCTCAGCGCCTTCAAAACACCTCAGTACCTCTTGCATTTCAGTGCCTCTAGCACCTCAGTGCCTCTAGCACCACAACACCGCTCACAGCGAGCTTTTGGTACTCTCCACCAATTCATCAGCACCTTTACAAGTCTTGTCTTTCAGGAGTCCTTCAAGCGCCCACCCGTACCTTCTGCCTACCGTCCGAATCCTGCATGAGGAAGACCTACATCCGGCCTTCTCTTCTGCAACCCAGTAGTTGTTCCTCTTCCCGGTCACCGGAAGAAACCCAGAGTCCACAACACTTCCAAACCAGGTCAGTGATAGTATACTCAGGCCCCATGGACCCGGGGGATCGGAACACAGAGTCGAGCGCCATCCAAAGTTTGGCTTCCCGAGTTCAGACTCAAGAGGCGACACAGGGCCAGGTGATGCAATATCTCCAGGAATTGTCCGGCCGATTGGATCAAATTCAAGCATCCCTAGCTTCCATAATTCCGGTTCCAGTTCCCGTAACTGCTCCAGTTGCTGTTTCCAGTAATGATCAACCTCCGGCTGGTACCAGGTCTCGTCTTCAGCTGCCTACTCCTTCCCGCTATAATGGAAACCCAAAGAATTGCCGTGGTTTTCTAAATCAGTGCGAGGTGCACTTCGAGCTTCTCTCTCACAATTTCCCTACGGATCGCTCTAAAGTAGCGTATATCATTTCCCTGCTTGAAGGGTCAGCGCTGGATTGGGTGTCTCCGTTATGGGAACGATCTGATCCCGTGGTTTCCAACTACACCAACTTCATCACGTCCTTTCGAAGAATCTTCGACGATCCCAGCAGGATGACTACTGCTTCTTCCGACTTGCTCCGTGTTCGTCAGGGCTCCCGCCCCGTGGGTCAGTACGTGGTTAATTTCCAGACCATTGCCTCTGAACTTCGCTGGAATAATGACGCTCTGAGGGCTGCCTTCTGGAACGGTCTTTCCGACCGTCTGAAAGATGAGTTGGTTACTAGGGATCTGCCTGATCCGTTAGAAGAGTTGATCTCCCTTTGCGTCAAGGTGGATCTTCAGATGCAGGAGCGTGGAAGAGAACGTAGCCGTTCAGATCGTCCCAGGTTTCGGCATTCTACTCCTAGACCGGCGGCTGTGCCCAGCTCGGACGAACCCATGCAAGTTAACCGATCCCGACTGTCTCCGGAGGAACGACAGCGTCGTCGTGAGGGTAAACTCTGCCTTTACTGTGGAGCCGCAGATCATTTCCTCAAGTTTTGTAAATCCCGTCCGGGAAACGGGCAGGCCTAGCTTGTTCCGGAGGAGTCAAGTTGGGGGTCACGACTAAATCTTCTCCTATTTTGGATTGTTTGCTTCCTGTGTCTTTAATCACCAATTCAGTTTCCAAGTCTTGCGAGGCCCTGTTGGATTCCGGAGCTGCGGGGAATTTCGTTTCTTCCTCCTGTGTCCAAAGCATGGATTTAAAGGTACGGCCTATCGAGCGGCCTATTTCGTTGATGGCTATCAACGGTACTAGAATTTCCAAGGGTCTCATAACGTGGCGCACGGAGCCAATTAAGCTGCAGGTCGGGGCTCTACATCAAGAATGTCTGGAACTCTTGGTGATTCCGGAAATGCATCCCGATCTGGTCCTTGGAATGCCTTGGCTCAAAATTCATAATCCCCACATTGACTGGAAGTCTTCTCAAATTCTGTCTTGGAGTCCTTTTTGTCATGCTAACTGTCTCACTCCCGTTTGTCCGCTCCGTGTCTCTTCTAAATCGGATGAAGAGCATATTCCGAAGGCGTATCAAGGGTTCAAGGATGTGTTTTCGAAACAGGCGGCTGATCAGTTACCACCTCATAGGCCTTGGGACTGCCCTATTGACCTTATCCCAGGGAAGATGCCACCCCGTGGCCGCACATATCCTCTGTCACTTCCCGAGACTCAAGCTATGTCGGACTATATTAAGTCCAATCTGCTCAAGGGATTCATTCGCCCCTTTTCCTCCCCTGCTGGAGCTGGCTTCTTTTTCGTGAAGAAGAAGGACGGGGGGTTGAGACCATGTATCGACTACCGCGGTTTAAACGATATCACCATCAAGAATAAATACCCCTTGCCACTAATCACAGAATTATTTGATAGGGTTCATGGAGCCCGCGTTTTCTCCAAACTCGACTTGAGGGGAGCTTATAATCTTATATGCATCCGAGAAGGGGATGAATGGTAGACCGCCTTCAATACCCGGGATGGGCATTACGAATACCTGGTGATGCCGTTTGGCCTTAGTAATGCTCCTGCTGTCTTCCAGCGATTCGTCAACGAAATCTTCCGAGACATGTTATATCAAAGTGTTGTGGTATATTTAGACGACATACTGATTTTTTCCAAAGATCTTGTTGAACACAGGACTCAAGTCAAAGAAGTGCTCCACCGTTTACGAGAGAATCATCTCTATGCTAAGTTCTCCAAATGTACCTTTGAAGTAACATCAGTTCCGTTCCTCGGTTATATCATCTCGGGGATGGACCTTCGCATGGATCCGGAGAAGCTCTCTGCCATTCGTGACTGGACTCAGCCTCTCTCTTTAAAAGCAATACAAAGATTCCTGGGCTTTGCGAATTACTACAGGAAATTCGTTAGGGGTTTCTCCACCATTGTTGCGCCCATTACTGCCTTGACGAGAAAGGGCTCTAATCCAAGTTTGTGGCCTTCCGAAGCCATTGAGGCTTTTTCCCACTTGAAGTCAGCTTTCATGTCCGCTCCAGTTCTCTAACAACCAAATTCCGATGAACCTTTCTTCCTAGAAGTTGACGCATCTTCGGTGGGAGTTGGGGCCGTTCTATCTCAATACTCCTCAGATAAGAAATTACATCCGTGTGGCTTCCACTCTCGTAAATTCTCTCCGGCCAAACGAAATTATACTATTGGAGACCAGGAACTTTTGCAATTAAATCTGCCTTGGAAGAGTGGAGATATCTCTTGGAAGGGGCCAAACATGTGATTACCATTTACACGGATCACAAAAATTTGTTGTATATCAAATCCGCACAATGCTTGAATCCTCGCCAAGCGAGATGGGCACTTTTCTTTACTCGATTTTCTTTTGTTATCAAGTACCGGGCCGGGACTCTCAATATTAAAGTGGATGCGCTGTCCCGTTCACAAATTTCCACAGACGAGGATGATTCCTTCGAGCGGAGTTTAATTCTAAATCCAATTTCTGTCTCTGCTGCTTCAACTACTCCAGCTCCTTCTCCTGGAAGAATGTCCGTACCAGCTAGATTCCGGTCGAGAATACTACAGTGGGCCCATATCTCCAAGTTTTCCGGTCATTCCGGCGCCCAGAAGATGTACAAGTTTCTGCAAAGATCTTACTGGTGGGACACCATGAGGAAGGATGTACAGGATTACGTTAATTCTTGTCCACAGTGTACACAACATAAATCTCCTCGTCTGCCTCCAGCTGGGTTGCTTCGTCCTCTGCCCATTCCTATGAAACCCTGGACTCACATTTCCATGGACTTCATCACTGACTTGCCCTGTTCCAAAGGTTGCAACACCGTCTGGGTTATCATCGACCGTTTCTCGAAGATGGCGCACTTCGTTCCATTGACTGGTCTGCCGACAGCTCCTAAACTAGCTCTACTATTCATCCGCGAACATTTCCGGTTACATGGGTTACCTCAGGAAATAGTCTCTGATCGAGGGGTACAGTTCACCGCAAGGTTTTGGAAAGCCCTCTGCTCGGCCTTACAGATTAAACTTAAGTTTTCATCCGCTTATTATCCCCAAACGAATGGACAAACGGAACGAGTCAATCAAGATCTAGAGACTTTCCTTCGCCTTTATCTCTCCCCTTCACAGGACAACTGGGTGGAGTTGTTACCTTGGGCGGAGTATGCCCATAACCATTCATTTCATTCTTCCACTGGTGAGTCTCCGTTCTTCGTCAACTATGGGTTTCATCCACGAGTTCCGGAGTTACCAAGTCTTCCGACAGAAGAGGTTCCAGCTGTAACATCCACTCTACTACACTTCAGACAAATTTGGTGTAGGATTCATGCTAGTCTTAAAAAGGTTTCTGTCCGATACAAGTTCTTCGCTGATAAGAAACGACGAGCCACTCCTCAATACAAGGTTGGTGATAGGGTATGGCTGTCCACACGTAATCTCCGGTTGAAGGTACCCACTATGAAGTTTGCTCCAAGATTCATCTGTCCTTACCCTGTGCTACAAGTCCTGAATCCTGTGGTCTGTAAGTTGGGTTTACCTTCTCACCTACGTATTCCAAATGCCTTCCATGTTTCTCTTCTTCGTCCTCTCGTCCTTAATCGTTTTCATTCAAAGTCCTCTAGCCCCACCTCAGTGGAAGCTGAAACAGGAACAGACTTCGAGATCAAAACAATTCTAGACTCTCGTTACCTTCACAAGAATCTGCAATATCTGATGGAATGGAAAGGGTACGGTCCTGAGGAGAGAAGTTGGATAAAGGCTTCTGAGGTTTCGGCTCCTCGACTAATCCGGATTTTCCATTCTAGACATCCTACGAAACCAGGAAAGTGTCCAGGGGCCACTCCTAGAGGAGGGGGTACTGTCATATCACCGCCGCGGCCGCCGGGCTTGTCCCTCTGAGGCTGCTGGCTGCCCGGGCGGTCGTCCCCGCTGGCGGCCTCTGCCTTCCGGCGCTCCGTCCGGCGCCCGTAGCGAGGACGTCGCGGGTGCGCCCGACGCTCACTGGGGACGGGTGACGTCATCAGCGCCTCGCCAATCGGGTGCTGGCGGGAAGTACAAATTCAGACGCTGGGCAGAGCTCCGGCGCCTGAGTATCATCGCTACTACTGCTGTACCTGTGATCTCCAGACCTCTGTGCCTCAGCATTTCCGTGCCTCAGTATCTCCGTGCCTCCAGCACCTCTGTGCCTCAGCACCTCCGTGCCTCAGCATTTCCGTGCTTCAGCATCTCCGTGCCTCAGCACCTCCGTGCCTCCAGCACCTCCGTGCCTCATTATCTCCGTGCCTCCAACACCTCTGTGCCTCAGCACCTCCGTGCCTCAGCACCTCTGTGCCTCCAAGCACCTCAGCGTCTCTAAGCACCTCAGCGCCTTCAAAACACCTCAGTACCTCTTGCATTTCAGTGCCTCTAGCACCTCAGTGCCTCTAGCACCACAACACCGCTCACAGCGAGCTTTTGGTACTCTCCACCAATTCATCAGCACCTTTACAAGTCTTGTCTTTCAGGAGTCCTTCAAGCGCCCACCCGTACCTTCTACCTACCGTCCGAATCCTGCATGAGGAAGACCTACATCCGGCCTTTTCTTCTGCGACCCAGTAGTGGTTCCTCTTCCCGGTCACCGGAAAAAACCCCGAGTCCACAACACTTCCAAACCAGGTCAGTGATACTGCTCTGCTGCAGACATCCTCTTTTCCCCACTCCTGACCAGGTCCAGCAACAGAAATATTGGGACCCCCCCAGACCCGCTACCCCCAACACACACTCACACAAACAAAAAAAATCAACCTCACACTCAAACATCATAGAAACATAGAGTTTGACGGCAGATAAGAACCACTTGGCCCATCCAGTCAGCCCCTTTTTTTATCCTTAGGTAATCTCAGCCCTTTTTGAACCTTACATCCTTCCCCAAGTGGGTGATATGTAATGCATGATCATTTTAATTGAAAGATATGCTGGTCTAAATACAGGGGTTGGGTTCGAAATACCGGCGGTCAGGATCCCGATCGCAGCATCCCAACAGGGTTTCCCCCCTGGCCCTATAACCTTAACACTCCCTTCCCGCAGCCTAACCCTAACCCTCCCCGGTGGTGTATAAACCTAACCCCGCCTTTCCTCAGCCTAAACCTAACCACCCCTCCCCCGCAGCATAACCCTCCCTGGGTGTGCCTAAACCTAACACCCCCTCCCCGCAGCCTAGCCCCAACCCTCCCGCCTCAAGTTTACTCCTGCCCGGTATAAGTCCTCCCGCGGCTGCCTGCTACTGTGGCTGCAGGGAACGGGAAGCAGGTACAGAAGGGCAGGTGCAGCATCGCGCTAATGAAGCTGCAGTGTGATTCATTAATACGTGCAGCTCTGGGCAGGTGATGAGGGTTACCAAAGGGTGTGGGCACCTTGCTGACTTAATTGGTTATTTTTGTTAGTTGTGTGGCACCGTACGGACGGCCAGCGATGGGAATATGTAAATATACATACTAGATGTGTAAGGATGCCAATAAGCAAAGCGACTACCAAGGGAACCTGAGAATTCTCAGGTATCTGCTAATGCCTGTGGAATCAGGATGGTCCAGAATGAGCAGTCCTGCCACTGAACCAGGAAGAGGTTGACATAGAAACACCCAACTCCTGAGACAGGGAACCAGGTTGCTGACCCTGGAGGTCAGCATGGAGCAAACAAAGTTTTCCGATAGCTCCTTGCTGCTTTAAGAAGTATGTGGAACACAACACCTCTGACTCAGGCATCTCTATACACATTGGTAAATGCTGAAACTAGCCACACACTCTGGAGTACCTCAGGTGGAGGTCTGTTCCGACCTGTGGCAGCAAATCTTCCAGCTGTCCAGTGGACCAGTGGTTGTCTACCTTGGGAGCAAGGGCTCAGAGAGAAGATAACCTGGAATTAGAAAGATACTGACCTCTGGCTGCTTGGTGGACAAACGGAATGACAAGTAGACATGAAAGGTGCCACAGAAGGAAGGAAATCCATCCCGATTGCTGCAACCGGAGCCATCATCTCGTCCAACCCTGGACCAAACGAGATCTTCCATGAAATCGTACCAGAAACGCAGCCAGAGGACTGGCCTGGCCACCATAGCAAGTGTCATCACCTAAGAGGCTGAGCCACTTGTTTCAATGGTCTCCTCACCTGATTAGGTAGGAGGCGGCTGATCTCACTATAAATCCTGACAGAGTGTTTCTGATTTAAAACTTCCCGTAGTGCATCAGTCTTGCAGCCCATAGCGACCCGAGTCAGGGTTGGGTGGGCAATGGCCTTTCTTATAAACATACTAGTATATGTTTGGAGTTTGGGAGAAAACCGTAGTACCCAGACCCAGAGGAAACCCAGGCAAGCATTGGGAGAATATACAAACTCCACACAGTGAGGGCTGTGGTGGGAATTGTACCCATGACCTCAGTGCTGTGGGGCAATAATGTTAACCATTACACCACCCATACTGCTCTGCTAATCCATGGGATCCTTAAAGAAGCCCTAAGCGGAAAAGGGAGGATAGAAGGTCTAACACGTCGGGCAGAACAGCAACAACTCTCAGATACGCAGCTGGTACTGGATAAACTGAAGCAACATGCTTATATATCTGGATGCCCCCTGGGGTGAGGCATGCTCCATCAGGAGGTCCTCAAATTACTGAGACCCCTTGAATTAGAAGTCCCTTGCACTATCCAGTGCGCCACATAGCCAGTTATACGTAGAAGTCCGCTGGAATTCTGGGCCGCACCTAAATATATACTAGCAGGGGGAGCTGACCTGGGAGCTGAAAGTTTGTTAGCTAACTGCAACATTACGTGCAAGAGCATGCCCTGCTTTCTGACTGGTAGCCATGGCCGAAGGAACCTCACTTGGCTCAGCTGTGAAACACTGAGCATAGAGGCCTATGATAGGGATCCATTGTGATCTGGAACCTGAGAAGAAAGTACATTAGTACAGGTTCAATAGCTACATAATACAGCAGCACACCTCTCCCAGGGTGCTTAAATCCAGGAAGACATCATAAAAACTGACCAAGAATGTCCACACACTAAGGCTAGAAGACAGTGGTGTGCACTGTACAGGGTCGTGCAATGAATGTTAAAGCGCCACAATTAGGAAATAAGTGGGGCTATATAGAGAGTGAAATCCAGATCACGTTGGTTTCTAAGTCAGCGCTCAGTGACTGAGCCATACCTCGGCTCCATATATACATCTGGGAGTGTGTTCGCTATTCATTATTCAGTGTGACGAATAAGCCAATTAGAATATATGAAGTATACAGTGCATCCGGAAAGTATTCACAGCGCTTCACTTTTTCCACATTTTGTTATGTTACAGCCTTATTCCAAAATGGAATAAATTCATTTTTTTCCTCAAAATTCTACACGCAAAGGCCCTAATTCTGAGTTGATCGCAGCAGGAATTTTGTTAGCAGTTGGGCAAAACCATGTGCACTGCAGGAAGGGCAGATATAACATGTGCAGAGAGAGATAGATTTGGGTGTGGTGTGTTCAATCTGCAATTTAAATTGCAGTGTAAAAATAAAGCAGCCAGTATTTACCCTGCACAGAAACAAAATAACCCACCCAAATTTAACTCTCTCTGCAAATGTTATATCTGCCCCCTCCCCCCCCCCCCCCCTGCAGTGCACATGGTTTTTCCCAACTGCTAAAAAATGTCCTGCTGCGATCAACTTGGAATTACCCCCAATGGGCCTAATTCTGAGTTGATCGCAGCAGGAACTTTGTTAGCAGTTGGGCAAAACCATGTGCACTGCAGGGGAGGCAGATATAACATGTGCAGAGAGAGTTAGATTTGGGTGTGGTGTGTTCAATCTGCAATTGTAAAAATAAAGCAGCCAGTATTTACTAGAGATGAGCGCCTGAAATTTTTCGGGTTTTGTGTTTTGGTTTTGGGTTCGGTTCCGCGGCCGTGTTTTGGGTTCGAACGCGTTTTGGCAAAACCTCACCGAATTTTTTTTGTCGGATTCGGGTGTGTTTTGGATTCGGGTGTTTTTTTCAAAAAACACTAAAAAACAGCTTAAATCATAGAATTTGGGGGTCATTTTGATCCCAAAGTATTATTAACCTCAAAAACCATAATTTACACTCATTTTCAGTCTATTCTGAATACCTCACACCTCACAATATTATTTTTAGTCCTAAAATTTGCACAGAGGTCGCTGTGTGAGTAAGATAAGCGACCCTAGTGGCCGACACAAACACCGGGCCCATCTAGGAGTGGCACTGCAGTGTCACGCAGGATGTCCCTTCCAAAAAACCCTCCCCAAACAGCACATGACGCAAAGAAAAAAAGAGGCGCAATGAGGTAGCTGTGTGAGTAAGATTAGCGACCCTAGTGGCCGACACAAACACCGGGCCCATCTAGGAGTGGCACCTCAGGTAAACAATGGAGATGGATGGATTGGATACTAGTATACAATTATGGACGGGCTGCCGAGTGCCGACACAGAGGTAGCCACAGCCGTGAACTACCGCACTGTACTGTGTCTGCTGCTAATATATAGACTGGTTGATAAAGAGATAGTATACTCGTAACTAGTATGTATGTATAAAGAAAGAAAAAAAAACCACGGTTAGGTGGTATATACAATTATGGACGGGCTGCCGAGTGCCGACACAGAGGTAGCCACAGCCGTGAACTACCGCACTGTACTGTGTCTGCTGCTAATATATAGACTGGTTGATAAAGAGATAGTATACTCGTAACTAGTATGTATGTATAAAGAAAGAAAAAAAAACCACGGTTAGGTGGTATATACAATTATGGACGGGCTGCCGAGTGCCGACACAGAGGTAGCCACAGCCGTGAACTACCGCACTGTACTGTGTCTGCTGCTAATATAGACTGGTTGATAAAGAGATAGTATACTCGTAACTAGTATGTATGTATAAAGAAAGAAAAAAAAACCACGGTTAGGTGGTATATACAATTATGGACGGGCTGCCGAGTGCCGACACAGAGGTAGCCACAGCCGTGAACTACCGCACTGTACTGTGTCTGCTGCTAATATATAGACTGGTTGATAAAGAGATAGTATACTCGTAACTAGTATGTATGTATAAAGAAAGAAAAAAAAACCACGGTTAGGTGGTATATACAATTATGGACGGGCTGCCGAGTGCCGACACAGAGGTAGCCACAGCCGTGAACTACCGCACTGTACTGTGTCTGCTGCTAATATATAGACTGGTTGATAAAGAGATAGTATACTCGTAACTAGTATGTATGTATAAAGAAAGAAAAAAAAAACCACGGTTAGGTGGTATATACAATTATGGACGGGCTGCCGAGTGCCGACACAGAGGTAGCCACAGCCGTGAACTACCGCACTGTACTGTGTCTGCTGCTAATATATAGACTGGTTGATAAAGAGATAGTATACTACTAATATTATATATACTGGTGGTCAGGTCACTGGTCACTAGTCACACTGGCAGTGGCACTCCTGCAGCAAAAGTGTGCACTGTTTAATTTTAATATAATATTATGTACTCCTGGCTCCTGCTATAACCTATAACTGGCACTGCAGTAGTGCTCCCCAGTCTCCCCCACAATTATAAGCTGTGTGAGCTGAGCAGTCAGACAGATATATATAATATTATATATAGATAATAGATGATGCAGCACACTGGCCTGAGCCTGAGCAGTGCACACAGATATGGTATGTGACTGAGTCACTGTGTGCTGTGTATCGCTTTTTTCAGGCAGAGAACGGATTATAAAGTAAACTGCACTGTCCTCACTAGTAAACTCTCTCCACTCAGTCTCTACACTTCTACAGTAACAGTACTCCTCCTAGTCAGCTCCAGTAAATCTCTCTCAGTCTCTTATAATCTAAATGGAGAGGACGCCAGCCACGTCCTCTCCCTATCAATCTCAATGCACGTGTGAAAATGGCGGCGACGCGCGGCTCCTTATATAGAATCCGAGTCTCGCGATAGAATCCGAGCCTCGCGAGAATCCGACAGCGTCATGATGACGTTCGGGCGCGCTCGGGTTAACCGAGCAAGGCGGGAAGATCCGAGTCGCTCGGACCCGTGAAAAAAAACATGAAGTTCTGGCGGGTTCGGATTCAGAGAAACCGAACCCGCTCATCTCTAGTATTTACCCTGCACAGAAACAAAATAACCCACCCAAATCTAACTCTCTCTGCACATGTTATATCTGCCTCCCCTGCAGTGCACTTGGTTTTGGCCAACTGCTAACAAAGTTCCTGCTGCGATCAACATAGAATTAGGCCCAATATCCCATAATGACAACATGAAAAAAGTTTGAGTTTTAGCAAAGTTATTAAAAATAAAAAACTAAGCAATCACATGTACATAAGTATTCACAGCCTTTGCTCAATACTTTGTTAATGCAACTTTGGTCCGCAATTACAGCCTCAAGTCTTTTTGAATATGATGCCACAAGCTTCGCACACCTATCTTTGGCCAGTTTCGCCCATTCCTCTTTGCTGTACCTCTCAAGCTCCATCAGGTTGGATGGGAAGCATCGGTGTACAGCCATTTTCAGATCTCTCCAGAGATATTTAATCGGATTCAAGTGTGGGCTCTGGCTGGGCCACTCAAGGACATTCACAGAGTTGTCCAGAAGCCACTCCTTTGATATCTTGGCTGTGTGCTTAAGGTCATTGTCCTGCTGAAAAAATGAACTGTCGACCCAGTCTGAGGTCAAGAGCGCTCTGGAGCAGCTTTTCAACCAGGATGTCTCTGTACATTGCTGCATTAATCTCTCCCTCTATCCTGGCTAGTCTCCCAGTTCCTGCAGCTGAAAAACATCCCCACAGCATGATGCTGCCACCGCCATGCTTCACTGTAGTGATGGTATTGGCCTGGTTTCCTCCAAACATGATGCCTGGCATTCACGCCAAAGAGTTCAATCTTTGTTTTATCAGACCAGATAATTTTGTTTCTCATGGTCTAAGAGTCCTTCAGGTGCATTTTGGCAAACTCCAGGTGGGCTGCAATGTGCTTTATTCTAAGGAGTGGCTTCCATTTGGCCACTCTACCATACAGGCCTGACTGATGGATTGCTGCAGAGATGGTTGTCCTTCTAGAAGGTTTTTCTCTCTCCATAGAGGAATGCTGTAGCGTGACCATCAGGTTCTTGGTAACCTCCCTGACTAGGGCCCTTCTCCCCAATTGCTCAGTTTAGACGGCCGGCCAGCTCTAGGAAGAGTCCTGGTGGTTCCGAACTTCTTTCATTTACAGATGATGGAGACCACTGTGCTCATTGGGACCGTCAAAGCAGCAGATATTTTTCTGTACCCTTCCCCAGATTTGTGCCTTCAAGACAATCCTGTCTCGGAGGTCTACAGACAATTCCTTTGACTTCAGGTTTGGGTTGTGCTCAGACATGCACTGTCAAGTGTGGGACCTTATATAGACAGGTGTGCGCCTTTCCAAATCATGACCAATCAACTAAATTTACAACAGGTGGACTCCAATTAATCTGTAGGAACATTTCAAGGATGATTAGTGGAAATAGAATGCACCTGAGCTCAAATGTGAGCTTCATGGCAAAGGCTGTGAATACTTATGCACATGTGATTTCTTAGTTTTTTATTTTTAATAAATTTGCAAAAATCTAAAAAAAAAAAATATTTTTTTCCATGTTGACATTATGGGGTATTGTGTGTAGAATTTTGAGGGAAAAATGAATTTATTCCATTTTGGAATAAGGCTGTCAAATAACAATATGTGGAAAAAGTGAAGTGCTGTGAATACTTTCCAGATGCACTGTATCTATACAAATAAATAGATCAACTGCTCGGTACACATCAGTAAGTACTTAACAATACATGCACTATTAAATAAAACCATGGGCAAACAGTGCTCAACAAACCTGCCCTGACATAGCAGGAAGGAGCTCAAAGTATAACCTGACTAGAGGAGAGAGATATACAGGGAGACAGGCCCAACTATAGTGGAGATGGAGTCTGGGGATGCTGGGACAGATTTTGTAACCATTTGGAGCCTAGACTTGAACCTCTCCAAGCTATACCCATGGTACCTGTGGCTCCTAGTGGATGAAAAATAAATCATAATAAAGCCTAATAACTTTGTATTATTAGGGCAGGGTGTACTAAGCATCTCTTCCAGCCACTTACCGCATCTATACTAATTGCATATGTACTTTACTTACATATGCGAGTAGTAACACAAAGGACAGCTCTCCCGATTAAAGCCGTCCTTTGCGATCACTGCACTTCGAGGTTTCAATATAAACAGTGGGAGGTGGTGGCCATGGGGGGTGCTGGGAGGGATCTGATTGGTATAGGGTAATGCCAGCAAAAGCTAGTGTTATCCACCATATTGAAGCCTGGGATTGAGGGGTTTAGTAAATATGGGAAATGCAGCCAAAGTCCAAAAACTGTAGGTTTTCAGGGTTTTGGGTGCATTTTCCCTTCAGTACATCCCGCCCTGTATGTTAGAAAGCATTAAACCAGGGTTTATCACGGTTTCTAATACCACGTAATGTTTCACAGTATTAATATAATAAGCAGGATTCTTTTTTTTTTTTTCTCATTAAAACATTTATGCAAAAAAACAAAAAAAAACAAAGCAACTTGCTGTTTAACTTGTTTATTTTGTTTGCCCAATTTGTAATCCCTCTGCAAACTAAATCTATTCAGGAAATTAAATGGACAATAACGTCTGTGCTTTATGCTGCAATAGCATCTCAGATTACAGAAGTAACATCCAATAAACTGGAGATACTTCTGTAAATGAAGCATATTATCTGTTGAAAAAAATCCCCATATGACTGCTGCCTTGTGTGTATAGTACTGCCTGGGAGAGTCATTTCAGAATAGGATTGAAGGTTGCTGCTGTACAAATCTTGTAAACTATGAACGGACCCTGGTGAGAAAAGGAGATAAACAGTCAATTTTCTAGTGAAAGGAGGACAACTAAAAGGATACTGGACAAGCAATAAAGAGGAAACTTGCATGTGGTACACACTGTGCTTTATAGCCATAGATTGCAGTGCCAAAACTGAGTGCACCCCTCCCAGCTGACTGCTCACTCCTGTCTTTGTGTCATTAGACCAATGATCAGAGATGGCCATGAACTTTCATTTACTGAGGCATGTATTGACTCAGCAGAGCAGATATTGATTGAATGTAGAACCTTCCCATTACTCTATTCTATCCACTGCTCTCCTCTCTCCAGTCTATTCCAATGATTTTTCCCTTACTTTAATACCCTCATGCTTCCAGCCTTTATCCTTCCTTATTTCCTCTGTTCCTCCTGTCCTTTTCCCTGTGCCTTTATATGTAACACCCCCCCACCCCTCCCGTTCTCTTTGTGCCTTTCTCCTCTCACCCCTCACTGTCAGGCCATAGCATCTGTCTGGCAGCATCAATTAGGACCACGCCTGGAATAAGATGTTCACATCCAAATCAAGTTCTGTTTCCCCCTCTCCGTCTATGGAGCAGACAGACACAGATAATCTGGACATTAGAACAAAGGTGCAGCTGCAGGGAGTGCTGTGGAAGAGACCCTTTGGAAGGCAATCAGCAAAATGGTCCAGGAGGTAAGAGAAGTTGCTGGATACAGTGTTTTCCATCATAACCCTATACCTCTCGTACAGCAGTTTCTTAGAAGAATCTGATTGTTGGCTACAGTAACATATGATATGTAAATCCTTAATTTACCATGCCAGGATCAGTAAAATGCACATTTTTACTCTTTACAGGTTCTTTATAATAAAGGACAGTTTTTTGCTTTATTATGCAGAGAATGAAAAGAAAAACTTTGAAAGCAACAGATATTTTAATATACACCCCAAGGTGAGTTTTGTGCAGCTGTCAAAATATTCACATCTGCCACCAGAACCAAAAATCACTGCATCCTATGCTTAATAATAGAGATCTGGAAATGTTATTTGAGAATGTTCAATTTCTGATATTTTGGGGGATGATGCTGATTACAGAGAGAGAGAGAGACAAAACTCGGATACTGTTGAACTACAACTCCCAGGATCTTCAGTCAGAAAACCCTAGGACCTGTATTCCCAACAGTACTGATCATTACCCAGCTCTGGCCAGTGCATGCAAAAGTCTGAGTGTTCAACGATCATATTTATTTTATAACTAAAGAGGTTGCCATTATTCTGTAGGTGTTATAGTTGTAAAGTTTCTGCAATTCTAGCCTCTTTATCACTAAGTAAATGTCAGCTCACATCAGGATTAGTGTTACCTGGAGTTACGCCAGGCTGATTACTATGCACAATGCTATTACATTATTTGAGATTCTCACTTGTTTCTTTATGCTTTCTTTAATATAAACCAGTGTTTCTCAAATCCGGTCCTCAGAACTCTTAACGGGACACAATCAATTTACCGGCTGTCAGGATCCCGGTGGTCAGGATACCGACGCTGGAATCCTGACAGCCGACAATGCCGACAGCCAGAATCACGGCGCACAGGGGCTATTCCCACTCTTCAGTGTCCATGACACCCATAGAATGAGAATAGAACCTGTGGCGGTGAGCACAGCAAGCTCAGAAGGGGACTCTTAGCGCTTGCCCCGTTGCTGGCATTCTTGATAGCCAGCATCCGCCCACCGGTAAATAGTATGTATTTCCTCTTAACAGTACATGTTTTCCAGATCATCTAACTGGAGCACAGGTGTATTAAATGACTTGACACTATGGGGGAGATTCAAATGTTTGAAAAGTCGGTTGGGTGTCTGTTTTTTCCTGTCTATTAGATAGGGGAAAAAAGACTCCCAACTGACTTTTCAAACATTTGAATCTTCCCCAATTATCCACAGGTTGTACTAATTATTCCTGAGGAAACCTAGAAAACTTGCACTGTTAGGGTTTTGTGAGGACCAAGTTTGAGAGACACTATCAGAAAGATTATCTGCCTGAGCACCACACATACATGTATAGGAGACAGGTAGCAAATATCATCAGAATTAGGTTATGTATTCTCTCCCACATTTTATGTTCAGGTTATTCACTTTCCAGCTGACTATATAGTATTAAATATTTTATTGTAATACTTTAGCTTTCCAGAAGGCCCTACAAAACATGACACTGTCTCAACATAGTTATTTTCTCATATTAAATGTCTGCAACTTCTATCTGATGTTTAACGTGGCCTTTCCTCAGGGAGTGATACCACTTGGTGGCTGCCGGGTGGATGCTAAAGAAGAGCCTGGCATGCCTTATGCCATTAAGATCTCACATGAAGATTTCCATGTATGTATTTAGCACAGTTTGATCATTTACCCCCACAATAGTGGATCCCAAGTAGACTGGTATTATACACATCTCCAGTGTCTCAGGGGCAGTTGCTTTCATTGTACTAAAGTCTTATTTCTGTAGTTAGTTGCACTGACCACACCTAAGTGTATGGAGGTATCCCCCACCCTGTAAAAACAAAGCAGAAGGTTAGAGCAACCCCATTGTAGATGGGTTGAAACTCAAAGTAAAGTCTATGTAGGTAATTCAGAGTTGATCGTAGCAGCAAATTTGTTAGCAGATGGGCAAAACCATGTGCACTACAGGTGTGGCAGATATAACGTGCAGAGAGAGTCAGATTTGACTGGTTTATATTGTTTCTGTGCAGGGTAAATACTGTCTGCTTTATTTTTACAATGCAATTTAAGGCCCATATAGACGGGCCGATGCGGGGAGAGATGTGTGCTGAGCGTACCGCTCAGCACACATCTCTCTTGCCGCACAGCACAGCGCGATCTGTGCTGAGCGTGCGGGGGGAGACGGGGGGGGGGGGGGGGGGCACTCACTGCACGGCAGGCCAATCTAGCAGCAGCGATAGCCCCGCGCATCGCTATCGCTGTAAGGGCCACACACGGAGCGATCAGGCTTATATTCTAAGCAATCTAGTCAGATTGCTTGGACTATCGCTCCGTGAGTACCCCCCTTTAGATTTCAGTTTGGACACACCCCACCCAGATCTAACTCTCTCAGCACATGTAATACCTGCCCCCCCAACCCTCCCCCCCCCCCCCACCCGCAGTGCACATGACTTTGCCCAACTGCCAACTAATTTGCTGATGTGATCAACTCTGAATTAAGCCCTGTGTTGGGCTATTCAGAAGGATTGCAGAGTTCACAAAACATGACCAGAGAATTCTCTGCTCTGTATATGCACAATCTAACAATTGCCAGAAAAGCCCTTGTGCTAGAAATATGGCCTGGAAACCCAGAAAAAGGGACCAAATTGATCATTTTCTGCCTCTTGAAATTATACAAGCAATCTACTTGCCAACTCCTTGGTGGGTATAACATTTTATGTTCCACCGTTCCCTGGCACTTATAATGCCCTTTTGTGTTCCTAATTGTACATATGTAACAATGTGTTGTTCTGTATAAGATTGCTGTCCCATGATATGATGGCCTTCTCTCTTCTGTGCTTCATGCTAGACGCAGTACCCTCCACACGTAACCAACACGGCCCAGGAACTAATGTTGTTCTCATTAATAAGTCCTCTTGGTGCCAATGGAATAGTCAATAGAACGGACATATTTAAAGACATTGCTTCCCCTTTAACAATGGAAAGATGTTCATTTCTATAACTCTGAGCCCTGAGGTTTCCTCTGCTTGTGCTAGAACATCTCCATCACATAATGCTGTATTACACTACCTCATAGGACTGCAGCTCTCTTTCTACTCTGCAGGGGAACATCTTGCTGGCAGCAGAGTCTGAGATAGAGCATAGTCAGTGGCTGGAAATGCTGCATGAATCTGGCAAAGTGTAAGTACGACAGTGTTTCTGATTATGCATCCTGCCAAATGGAAATTGTGACAAAGTGCACAGTGAAAAGAGTAGAATCGCAGGAACATGTCCTACCAACTTGTATTCATTAAGGGAGAACTTGTACTCTGCACTCAAATTATAGAGTTACTACCCCCTGGTGAGGAGTGCTGTAGGATGATGTTTAGAGGTCCATTGCT
Source organism: Pseudophryne corroboree (assembly GCF_028390025.1). Taxonomy (NCBI): domain Eukaryota; kingdom Metazoa; phylum Chordata; class Amphibia; order Anura; family Myobatrachidae; genus Pseudophryne; species Pseudophryne corroboree. The sequence goes on from NC_086455.1 coordinate 128,286,801, forward strand.
GCCTGTATAATGTTCAGTTCTCCTGTCAGAGATGCAGAACGCAGAAGAACTTTGAATGCCTGACACTGGAGTGCTTTTCTGTGTTGAGAGCATTAGATGTAGGCTGTAATAGGCATCCAATCACAAGACGTGTCTGAGTGCTAACATTCTAAATTGCTTGTCTCAGACAGAAGATGACCTGACTATTCAGGAGGTAGCAGTGAGGTGCACATAAAACGAAAGTGAGGGTCTCAGGCCTGTATTGTACTACTACTCCCACAGAGGGTGAATATGTCGGGATTGTGCCGGTCGGGATTCCGGTGTCGGTACTCCGACCGCCGAGATTCCGTCCGGCGGGATCTTGACCGCATACCTTTTAAAGACCTAATTTAAAGGTTTTCCATAAATAAATAAAATGAATGCAACAATTTAAATGTGAAATAGAAAATTGAGGGAGTTAATTTTAGGACCCATCCAAACAAAATCCTTGCAACCTTACACTATGTTGCTAGAAGCGCTGTCTTTGGCCGTGATGTTTGGCATCGATAGTGTCAGACCTGATTATACAATGTTTCTATGATTTTCCAATCTGTATTGAAATTAATTTTATTACATTAATCTGAAGTCATGAGCTGCCAAATTTTTTACATATATTTGTAGTCCATATTAAAAAGATAAACATTGAATTGTGCTGCTGTGTTGTATTCTCTGTAAGGGCTATTTCACACTGGCCAGGTTTTCCCCGGACAGCATAAACTTTTTTATAATTAAGTATTATAGCACCTACCAGCTTTCAGATGGCACAGTCACGGCATGGTTGCTATGTTACAGCCGTCAATATCCACAGACTAGGAGGGCTGCCATCCGGCTGCTGCGGGTGCTGCTTCTGCGCACGCCTACAGCGTTCAATATGACACACAGCCACTGTATGTGAAAGCCACTGACCACGGCCCAAAAAACGGGCAGCTTTTTGCCTTCCGGGGAAAACCGTCCAGTGTGAAATAGCCCTGTGGTTCTAAAACATCACATACAATATTCAAACTGTACTACATAGACAAGAGGGAATGTCTCCAATCACTGGGGCAGATGTATTAACTAGTGATGAGCGGGTTCGGTTTCTCGGAAACCGAACCCCCCCGAACTTCACGCTTTTTACACGGGTCCGAGGCAGACTCGGATCTTCCCGCCTTGCTCGGTTAACCCGAGCGCGCCCGAACGTCATCATCCCGCTGTCGGATTCTCGCGAGGCTCGGATTCTATCGCGAGACTCGGATTCTATATAAGGAGCCGCGCGTCGCCGCCATTTTCACACGTGCATTGAGATTGATAGGGAGAGGACGTGGCTGGCGTCCTCTCCGTTTAGAGTAGACTAGAGAGTAGTAGAGACACTTGATTTACTAATTTTGGGGAGCATATTAGGAGTACTACTTGCTGATAGTGTGACCAGTGACCAGTGACCACCAGTTTAATTAATCCGTTCTCTGCCTGAAAAAAAACGATACACAGTGTGACACAGCCTCAGTGTGCTGCATCATCTATGTAATACTGTATATCTGACTGTGCTGAGTGCTCACTGCTCACACAGCTTAATTGTGGGGGAGACTGGGGAGCAGTAGCAGGAGTACATATTATTTAACAGTGCACACTTTTGCTGCCAGAGTGCCACTGCCAGTGTGACTGACCAGTGACCACTGTCTGACCACCAGTATATTGTGATTGTCTGCCTGAAAAAGTTAAACACTCGTCGTGTAGTGTTTTTATTCTATAAACGCATTCTGCTGACAGTGTCCAGCAGGTCCGTCATTATATAATATATACCTGTCCGGCTGCAGTAGTGATATATATATATTTTTTATATCATTATCATCCAGTCTATATTAGCACTGCAGCAGACGCAGTACGGTAGTCCACGGCTGTAGCTACCTCTTTGTCGGCAGTCGCTCGTCCATCCATAATTGTATACCACCTACCCGTGGTGTTTTTTTTTTTTTTCTATCTTCTTGATACTAGTAGCTTACTTTAGGAGTCTGCAGTGCTGAGCTGACAGTGTCCAGCAGGTCCGTCATTATATAATATATACCTGTCCGGCTGCAGTAGTGATATATATATATTTTCTCTAACGTCCTAGTGGATGCTGGGAACTCCGTAAGGACCATGGGGAATAGCGGGCTCCGAAGGAGGCTGGGCACTCTAGAAAGATTTAGGACTACCTGGTGTGCACTGGCTCCTCCCACTATGACCCTCCTCCAAGCCTAAGTTAGAATTCGTGCCCGGCCGAGGTTGGATGCACACTAGGGGCTCTCCTGAGCCCTTAGAAAGAAAGTATAGTTTAGGTTTTTTATTTTCAGTGAGACCTGCTGGCAACAGGCTCACTGCAGCGAGGGACTAAGGGGAGAAGAAGCGAACTCGCCTGCTTGCAGCCGGATTGGGCTTCTTAGGCTACTGGACACCATTAGCTCCAGAGGGATCGACCGCAGGCCCAGTCCTTGGTGTTCGGTCCCGGAGCCGCGCCGCCGTCCCCCTTACAGAGCCAGAAGCAAGAAGAGGTCCGGAAAAACGGCGGCAGAAGACATCAGTCTTCATCAAGGTAGCGCACAGCACTGCAGCTGTGCGCCATTGCTCCTCATGCACACTTCACACTCCGGTCACTGAGGGTGCAGGGCGCTGGGGGGGGGCGCCCTGAGTTGCAATAAAAACACCTTGGCTGGCAAAAATACCACAATATATAGCCCTAGAGGCTATATATGTGGTAAATTCCCCTGCCAGAATCCTGAAAAAAGCGGGAGAATAGGCCGCGGAAAAGGGGCGGAGCTATCTCCCTCAGACACACTGGCGCCATTTCTCCTTCACAGATCCGCTGGAAGGAAGCTCCCTGGCTCTCCCCTGCAGTCTACACTTCAGAACAGGGTAAAAACAGAGAGGGGGGGCACTAAATTTGGGCGCAATACATATATAATATAAAAAGCAGCTATAGGGGACATAACTCAGTTAGTCCCTGCATTATATAGCGCTCTGGTGTGTGCTGGCATACTCTCACTCTGTCCCCCCAAAGGGCTTTTGTGGGTCCTGTCCTCATTCGGAGCATTCCTTGTGTGTGTGCGGTGTGTCGGTACGGCTGTGTCGACATGTTTGATGAGGATAATGATGTGGAGGCGGAGCAGATGCCTTTAGAAGGGATGTCACCCCCTGCGGGGCAGACACCTGAGTGGATGGGCTTATGGAAAGTAATGAGTGCACGTATAGACTCCTTATATAAGAAAATCGACGACATGCCAAATGTGGGACAGCCGACTTCTCAGCTCGTGCCTGCCCAGGCGTCGCATGGGTCGTCAGGGGCTCTAAAACGCCCGCTACCTCAAGCAGACCCAGATGTCGACACTGATACTGACACCAGTGTCGACGACGATGAGTCAAACCTGATGCCCACTAAGGCCATTCACTGTATGATTGAGGCAATGAAAGAGGTGTTAAACATTTCTGATATAACTACTGGTACCACTAAAAAGGGTATTATGTTTGGAGAGAAAAAACTACCCGTAGTTTTTCCCCCATCAGATGAATTAAATGAAGTGTGTGAAGAAGCGTGGGCTTTCCCTGATAAAAGATTGGTAATTCCTAAGAAGGTACTAATGGCGTTCCCTTTCCCGCCAGAGGATAGGTCACGTTGGGAAACACCCCCTAGAGTGGATAAAGCGCTCACACGTTTGTCTAAAAAGGTGGCACTACCGTCTCCGGATACGGCCGCCCTCAAGGAACCTGCTGATAGAAAGCAGGAGGCGATCCTGAAGTCTGTATATACACACACAGGCATTATACTTAGGCCAGCTATTGCGTCAGCTTGGATGTGCAGTGCTGCCGCTGCTTGGTCAGATAAACTGTCAGAAAATATTGACACATTAGACAGAGACACGATCCTGTTAACCATAGACCATATAAAAGACTCAGTCTTATATATGAGAGATGCACAGAGGGAAATCTGCCGACTGGCATCTAAAGTAAGTGCATTGTCCATTTCTGCTAGGAGAGGCTTATGGACTCGCCAGTGGACAGGAGATGCAGATTCTAAGAAGCACATGGAAGTGTTGCCATATAAGGGTGAGGAATTATTTGGGGATGGTCTCTCGGACCTAGTTTCCACAGCAACGTCTGGGAAGTCAGCATTTTTACCCCATGTCCCCTCACAGCCTAAGAAGGCGCCGTTTTATCAGGTTCAGTCCTTTCGGACCCAGAAAAACAGGCGTGGAAAAGGCGGGTCTTTTCTGTCCAGAGGCAGAGGTAGGGGAAAAAGGCTGCAACAAACAGCAGGTTCCCAGGAGCAAAAGTCCTCCCCCGCTTCCTCTTCCAAGTCCGCCGCATGACGGTGGGGCTCCACAGGCGGAGCCAGGTACGGTGGGGGGTCGCCTCAAAAATTTCAGCGATCAGTGGGTTCGCTCACAGGTGGATCCCTGGATCCTGCAAATAGTATCTCAGGGGTACAAGCTGGAATTCGAGGCGTCCCCACCCCACCGGTTCCTAAAATCTGCCTTGCCAATTGCTCCCTCAGACAGGGAGGCGGTGCTAACGGCAATTCACAAGCTGTATTCTCAGCAGGTGATAATCAAGGTACCCCTACTTCAACAAGGCCGGGGTTATTATTCCACACTATTTGTGGTACCGAAACCGGACGGTTCAGTGAGACCCATTCTAAATTTGAAATCCTTGAACACATACATAAAGAAATTCAAGTTCAAGATGGAATCGCTCAGGGCGGTTATTGCAAGCCTGGACGAGGGGGATTACATGGTATCCCTGGACATCAAGGATGCTTACTTGCATGTCCCCATTTACCATCCTCACCAGGAGTACCTCAGATTTGTGGTACAGGATTGCCATTACCAATTCCAGACGCTGCCGTTTGGACTGTCCACGGCACCGAGGGTATTTACCAAGGTTATGGCGGAAATGATGATACTCCTTCGAAGAAAGGGAGTTTTAATTATCCTGTACTTGGACGATCTCCTAATAAAAGCGAGGTCCAAGGAACAGTTGTTGGTGGGAGTAGCACTATCCCAGGAAGTGCTGCACCAGCACGGCTGGATTCTGAATATCCCAAAGTCACAGCTGGTTCCGACGACACGGCTACTGTTCCTGGGTATGATTCTGGATACAGTCCAGAGAAAAGTGTTTCTCCCGGAGGAGAAAGCCAGGGAGTTGTCATCTCTAGTCAGAGACCTCCTGAAACCAAAGCAGGTATCAGTGCATCACTGCACGCGGGTCCTGGGAAAGATGGTGGCTTCTTACGAAGCAATTCCCTTCGGCAGGTTCCATGCCAGAATCTTTAACAGTGGGACCTGTTGGACCAGTGGTCCGGATCGCATCTTCAGATGCATCGCTTAATAACCCTGTCTCCAAGAACCAGGGTGTCTCTACTGTGGTGGCTGCAGAGTGCTCATCTTCTAGAGGGCCGCAGGTTCGGCATACAGGACTGGGTCCTGGTGACCACGGATGCCAGCCTTCGAGGCTGGGGGGCAGTCACACAGGGAAGAAACTTCCAAGGACTATGGTCGAGTCAGGAGACTTCCCTTCACATAAATATTCTGGAACTAAGGGCCATCTACAATGCCCTAAGTCAAGCAAAATCCCTGCTCCTACACCAGCCGGTGCTGATCCAGTCAGACAACATCACGGCAGTCGCCCATGTAAATCGACAGGGCGGCACAAGAAGCAGGATGGCGATGGCAGAAGCCATAAAAATTCTCCGATGGGCGGAGAATCATGTACTAGCACTGTCAGCAGTGTTCATCCCGGGAGTGGACAACTGGGAAGCAGACTTCCTCAGCAGACACGACCTCCACCCGGGGGAGTGGGGACTTCACCCAGAAGTCTTCCAGATGCTGGTAAACCGTTGGGAAAAACCACAGTTGGACATGATGGCGTCCCGTCTCAACAAAAAGTTAAAAAAATATTGCGCCAGGTCAAGGGACCCTCAGGCGATAGCTGTGGACGCTCTAGTAACACCGTGGGTGTACCAGTCGGTTTATGTGTTCCCTCCTCTGCCTCTCATTCCAAAGGTATTGAGAATAATAAGAAAGCGAGGAGTAAACACAATTCTCGTGGTTCCGGATTGGCCAAGACGAGCGTGGTACCCGGAACTTCAAGAGATGCTCTCAGAGGACCCGTGGCCTCTACCGCTCAGACAGGACAGGACCTGCTACAGCAGGGGCCCTGTCTGTTCCAAGACTTACCGCGGCTGCGTTTGACGGCATGGCGGTTGAACACCGGATCCTAAAGGAAAAGGGTATTCCGGAAGAAGTCATTCCTACGCTTATTAAGGCCAGGAAAGATGTTACGGCAACGCATTATCACCGCATATGGCGAAAATATGTTGCATGGTGCGAGGCCAATAAGGCCCCAACAGAGGAATTTCAACTAGGTCGATTTCTGCATTTCCTGCAAGCAGGAGTGGATATGGGCCTAAAACTAGGCTCCATTAAAGTACAGATCTCGGCTCTGTCGATTTTCTTTCAAAAAGAACTAGCTTCAGTACCTGAAGTTCAGACTTTTGTAAAAGGAGTGCTGCATATTCAGCCCCCGTTTGTGCCTCCAGTGGCACCTTGGGATCTCAACATGATGTTGAGTTTCTTAAAATCACATTGGTTTGAGCCACTAAAAACCGTGGATCTGAAATATCTCACGTGGAAAGTGGTCATGTTATTAGCCTTGGCTTCAGCCAGGCGAGTGTCAGAATTGGCGGCTTTATCATGTAAAAGCCCTTATCTGATTTTCCATATGGATAGGGCAGAGTTGAGGACTCGTCCCCAATTTCTCCCTAAGGTGGTGTCAGCGTTTCACCTGAACCAGCCTATTGTGGTGCCGGCGGCTACTAGTGAATTGGAGGACTCCAAGTTGCTAGACGTTGTCAGGGCCCTGAAAATATATGTTTCCAGGACGGCTGGAGTCAGAAAATCTGACTTGCTGTTTATCCTGTATGCACCCAACAAGTTGGGTGCTCCTGCTTCTAAGCAGTCTATCGCTCGCTGGATTTGTAGTACAATTCAGCTTGCACATTCTGTGGCAGGCATGCCACAGCCAAAATCTGTAAAGGCCCATTCCACAAGGAAGGTGGGCTCATCTTGGGCGGCTGCCCGAGGGGTCTCGGCTTTACAACTTTGCCGAGCAGCTACTTGGTCAGGGGCAAATACGTTTGCAAAATTCTACAAATTTGATACCCTGGCTGAGGAGGACCTGGAGTTCTCTCATTCGGTGCTACAGAGTCATCCGCACTCTCCCGCCCGTTTGGGAGCTTTGGTATAATCCCCATGGTCCTTACGGAGTTCCCAGCATCCACTAGGACGTTAGAGAAAATAAGAATTTACTCACCGGTAATTCTATTTCTCGTAGTCCGTAGTGGATGCTGGGCGCCCATCCCAAGTGCGGATTGTCTGCAATACTGGTACAATAGTTATTGTTAACAAAAGGGTTATTGTTGAGCCATCTGTTGAGAGGCTCAGTTGTTTTCATACTGTCAAACTGGATATTGTATCACGAGTTGTACGGTGTGATTGGTGTGGCTGGTAAGAGTCTTACCCGGGATTCTAAATCCTTCCTTATTATGTCTGCTCGTCCGGGCACGGTGTCCTAACTGAGGCTTGGAGGAGGGTCATAGTGGGAGGAGCCAGTGCACACCAGGTAGTCCTAAATCTTTCTAGAGTGCCCAGCCTCCTTCGGAGCCCGCTATTCCCCATGGTCCTTACGGAGTTCCCAGCATCCACTACGGACTACGAGAAATAGAATTACCGGTGAGTAAATTCTTATTTCTCTGACGTCCTAGTGGATGCTGGGACTCCGTAAGGACCATGGGGAATAGCGGCTCCGCAGGAGACAGGGCACAAAATAAAAGCTTAAGGATCAGGTGGTGTGCACTGGCTCCTCCCCCTATGACCCTCCTCCAAGCCTCAGTTAGATTTTTGTGCCCGGCCGAGAAGGGTGCAATCTAGGTGGCTCTCCTGAGCTGCTTAGAATAAAAATAAGAATTTACTTACCGATAATTCTATTTCTCGGAGTCCGTAGTGGATGCTGGGGTTCCTGAAAGGACCATGGGGAATAGCGGCTCCGCAGGAGACAGGGCACAAAAGTAAAGCTTTTACAGGTCAGGTGGTGTGTACTGGCTCCTCCCCCTATGACCCTCCTCCAGACTCCAGTTAGGTACTGTGCCCGGACGAGCGTACACAATAAGGGAGGATTTTGAATCCCGGGTAAGACTCATACCAGCCACACCAATCACACCGTACAACTTGTGATCTAAACCCAGTTAACAGTATGATAACAGAGGAGCCTCTGAAAGATGGCTTCCTAAACAATAACCCGAATTAGTTAACAATAACTATGTACAAGTATTGCAGATAATCCGCACTTGGGATGGGCGCCCAGCATCCACTACGGACTCCGAGAAATAGAATTATCGGTAAGTAAATTCTTATTTTCTCTATCGTCCTAAGTGGATGCTGGGGTTCCTGAAAGGACCATGGGGATTATACCAAAGCTCCCAAACGGGCGGGAGAGTGCGGATGACTCTGCAGCACCGAATGAGAGAACTCCAGGTCCTCCTTTGCCAGGGTATCAAATTTGTAAAAATTTACAAACGTGTTCTCCCCTGACCACGTAGCTGCTCGGCAGAGTAGTAATGCCGAGACCCCTCGGGCAGCCGCCCAAGATGAGCCCACCTTCCTTGCGGAATGGGCCTTAACAGATTTAGGCTGTGGCAGGCCTGCCACAGAATGTACAAGTTGAATTTTGTTACAAATCCAACGAGCAATCGACTGCTTAGAAGCAGGTGCACCCAACTTGTTGGGTGCATACAGTATAAACAGCGAGTCAGATTTTCTGACTCCAGCCGTCCTTTAAATGTATATTTTTAAGGCTCTGACAACGTCCAACAACTTGGAGTCCTTCAAGTCGTCTGTAGCCGCAGGCACTACAATAGGCTGGTTCAGGTGAAACGCTGATACCACCTTAGGGAGAAAATGCGGACGCGTCCGCAGCTCTGCCCTATGTCGAATGGAAAATTAAATAAGGGCTTTTATAAAACAAAGCCGCCAGTTCAGATACTCTCCCGGCCGAAGCCAGGGCCAGTAACATAGTCACTTTCCATGTGAGATATTTCAAATCCACCTTCTTTAGTGGTTCAAACCAATTTGATTTGAGGAAATCTAAAACTACATTTAGATCCCACGGTGCCACCTTAGGCACCACAGGAGGCTGTATATGCAGTACTCCTTTGATAAAAATCTGGACCTCAGGGACTGAGGCCAATTCTTTTTGGAAGAATATTGATAGGGCCGAAATTTGAACCTTAATAGATCCCAATTTGAGACCCATAGACAATCCTGATTGCAGGAAATGTAGGAAAACGACCCAGTTGAAATTCCTCCATCGGAGCACTCCGCTGCTCGCACCACGCAACATTTTCGCCAAATACGGCGATAATGCTTCGCGGTGACTTCCTTCCTTGCCTTTATCAAGGTAGGAATGACTTCTTCTGGAATGCCTTTTCCTTTTAGGATCTGGCATTCAAACGCCATGCCGTCAAACGCAGCCGCGGTAAGTCTTGAAAAAGACAAGTACCCTGCTGAAGCAGGTCCCTTCTCAGAAGTAGAGGCCACGGATCGTCCGTGACCATCTCTTGAAGTTCCGGGTACCAAGTCCTTCTTGGCCAATCCGGAGCCACTAGTCTTACTCCACTTTGCCGTATAATCCTCAATACCTTTGGTATGAGAGGCAGAGGAGGAAACACATATACCGACTGGTACACCCAAGGTGTTACCAGCGCGTCCACAGCTATTGCCTGCGGATCTCTTGACCTGGCGCAATACCTGTCCAGTGTTTTGTTGAGGCGAGACGCCATCATGTCCACCATTGGTTTTACCCAACGGTTTAATAGCATGTGGAAAACTTCTGGATGAAGTCTCCACTCTCCCGGGTGAAGGTCGTGTCTGCTGAGGAAGTCTGCTTCCCAGTTGTCCACGCCCGGGATGAATACTGCTGACAGTGCTATCACGTGATTCTCCGCCCAGCGAAGGATCCTGGCAGCTTCTGCCATTGCCCTCCTGCTTCTTGTGCCGCCCTGTCTGTTTACATGGGCGACTGCCGTGATGTTGTCCGACTGGATCAACACCGGTCTTCCTTGAAGCAGAGGTTCCGCCTGGCTTAGAGCATTGTAGATTGCTCTTAGTTCCAGAATGCTTATGTGAAGAGACTTTTTCAGGCTCGACCACACTCCCTGGAAATTTCTTCCCTGTGTGACTGCTCCCCAGCCTCTCTGGCTGGCACCCGTGGTCACCAGGATCCAATCCTGCATGCCGAATCTGCGGCCCTCCAATAGATGAGCCTCCTGCAACCACCACAGAAGGGATACCCTTGTCCTCGGCGACAGGGTTATCCGCAGGTGCATCTGAAGATGCGACCCTGACCAATTGTCCAACAGATCCCTTTGCATGGAATCTGCCGAAAGGGATTGCTTCGTAAGAAGCTACCATTTTTTCCCAGGACTCTTGTGCATTGATGTACAGACACCTTTCCTGGTTTTAGGAGGTTCCTGACCAGGTCAGATAACTCCTTGGCTTTTTCTTCGGGAAGAAAAACCTTTTCTGAACTGTGTCCAGAATCATCCCCAGGAACAGCAGACGAGTTGTCGGCATTAATTGGGATTTTGGAATATTCAGAATCCATCCGTGCTGCTTTAGCACCTCTCGAGATAGTGCTAAACCCATCTCTAGCTGTTCTCTGGACCTTGCCCTTATTAGGAGATCGTCCAAGTATGGGATAATTAATACGCCTTTTCTTCGAAGAAGAAATATTATCTCGGCCATTACCTTTGTAAAGACCCGAGGTGCCGTGGACAAACCAAACGGCAGCGTCTGAAACTGATAGTGACAGTTTTGTACAACGAACCTGAGGTACCCCTGGTGTGAGGGGTAATTGGAACGTGGAGATACGCATCCTTGATGTCCAAGGATACCATAAAGTCCCCTTCTTCCAGGTTCGCTATCACTGCTCTGAGTGACTCCATCTTGAACTTGAACTTCTTTATGTACAGGTTCAAGGACTTCAGATTTAGAATAGGCCTTACCGAGCCATCCGGCTTCGGTACCACAAAAAGAGTGGAATAATACCCCTTCCCTTGTTGTAGAAGAGGTACCTTGACTATCACCTGCTGAGAATACAGCTTGTGAATGGCTTCCAAAACCGTCTCCCTTTCTGAGGGGGACGTTGGTAAAGCAGACTTCAGGAAACGGCGAGGTGGCTCTGTCTCTAATTTCAACCTGTACCCCTGAGATATTATCTGCAGGATCCAGGGATTTACCTGCGAGTGAGCCCACTGCGCGCTGTAATTCTTGAGAAGACCGCCTACCGCCCCCGAGTCCGCTTGCGAAGCCCCAGCGTCATGCTGAGGCTTTTGTAGAAGCCGGGGAGGGCTTCTGTTCCTGGGAAGGAGCTGCCTGTTGCTGTCTCTTCCCTCGTCCTCTGCCTCGTGGCAGATATGAATAGCCCTTTGCTCTCTTATTTTTAAAGGAACGAAAAGGCTGCGGTTGAAAGGTCGGTGCCTTTTTCTGTTGGGGAGTGACTTGAGGTAGAAAGGTGGATTTCCCGGCCGTAGCCGTGGCCACCAAATCCGATAGACCGACCCCAAATAACTCCTCTACGCATCGCCTGTCCACTGTCGTGTCCATAAAGCTCTTCTGGCCGAAATGGACATAGCACTTACCCGTGATGCCAGTGTGCAGATATCTCTCTGTGCATCACGCATATAAAGAAATGCATCCTTTATTTGTTCTAACGACAGTAAAATATTGTCCCTGTCCAGGGTATCAATATTTTCGATCAGGGACTCTGACCAAACTACCCCAGCACTGCACATCCAGGCAGTCGCAATAGCTGGTCGTAGTATAACACCTGCATGTGTGTATATACCTTTTTGGATATTTTCCATCCTCCTATCTGATGGATCTTTAAGTGCGGCCGTCTCAGGAGAGGGTAACGCCACTTGTTTTGATAAGCGTGTTAGCGCTTTGTCCACCCTAGGAGGTGTTTCCCAGCGCTCCCTAACCTCTGGCGGGAAAGGGTATAAAGCCAATAACTTCTTTGAAATTAGCAGTTTTTTATCGGGGCACCCCACGCTTCATCACACACGTCATTTAATTCTTCTGATTCGGTAAAAACTACTGGTAGTTTTTTCACACCCCACATAATACCCTGTTTAGTGGTACCTGTAGTATCAGCTAAATGTAACATCTCCTTTATTGCCAAAATCATATAACGTGTGGCCCTTTTGGAAAATACGGTTGATTCGTCACCTTCACTACCGGAATCAGTGCCTGTGTCTGGGTCTGTGTCGACCGACTGAGGCAAGGGGCGTTTTACAGCCCCTGACGGTGTTTGAGGCGCCTGGACAGGCACTAAGTGAGTGTCCGGCCGCCTCATGTCGGCAAACGACTGCTTAAGCGAGTTGACGCTATCCCGTAATTCCACAAATAAAGGCATCCATTCTGGTGTCGACCCCCTAGAAGGTGACATCCTCATATTTGGCAATTGCTCCGCCTCCACACCAATAACGTCCTCATACATGTCGACACACACGTACCGACACACAGCAGACACACAGGGAATGCTCTATACGAAGACAGGACCCACTAGCCCTTTGGGGAGACAGAGGGAGAGTCTGCCAGCACACACCAAAAAGCGCTATATATGACAGGGATAGCCTTATGATTAAGTGCTCCCTTATAGCTGCTTTTATATTAATATATTGCCATTTATTTTGCCCCCCCTCTCTGTTATACCCTGTTTCTGTAGTGCAGTGCAGGGGAGAGACCTGGGAGCCTTCCTGACCAGCGGAGCTGTGACAGAAAATGGCGCCGTGTGCTGAGGAGATAGGCCCCGCCCCTTTTCCGGCGGGCTCGTCTCCCGCTATTTAGTACATTTAGGCAGGGGTAAATATCTCCATATAGCCTCTGGGGCTATATGTGAGGTATTTTTAGCCTTTTTAAAGGTTTACATTTGCCTCCCAGGGCGCCCCCCCCCAGCGCCCTGCACCCTCAGTGACTGCCGTGTGAAGTGTGCTGAGAGGAAAATGGCGCACAGCTGCAGTGCTGTGCGCTACCTTAAGAAGACTGCAGGAGTCTTCAGCCGCCGATTCTGGACCTCTTCTTGCTTCAGCATCTGTGAGGGGGCCGGCGGCGTGGCTCCGGTGACCATCCAGGCTGTACCTGTGATCGTCCCTCTGGAGCTTCATGTCCAGTAGCCAAGAAGCCAATCCATCCTGCACGCAGGTGAGTTCACTTCTTCTCCCCTCTGTCCCTCGTTGCAGTGATCCTGTTGCCAGCAGGAATCACTGTAAAATAAAAAACCTAAGCTAAACTCTCTAAGCAGCTCTTTATGAGAGCCACCTAGAATTGCACCCTTCTCGGCCGGGCACAAAAATCTAACTGGAGTCTGGAGGAGGGTCATAGGGGGAGGAGCCAGTACACACCACCTGACCTGTAAAAGCTTTACTTTTGTGCCCTGTCTCCTGCGGAGCCGCTATTCCCCATGGTCCTTTCAGGAACCCCAGCATCCACTTAGGACGATAGAGAAAGTTTAGTTTAGGTTTTTTTATTTTCAGTGAGTCCTGCTGGCAACAGGCTCACTGCATCGTGGGACTAAGGGGAGAAGAAACGGACTCACCTGAGTGCAGAGTGGATCGGGTTTCTTAGGCTACTGGACATTAGCTCCAGAGGGACGATCACAGGTTCAGCCTGGATGGGTCACCGGAGCCGCGCCGCCGTCCCCCTTACAGAGCCAGAAGAGACGAAGAGGTCCGGTGAAATCGGCGGCAGAAGACATCCTGTCTTCAGACTAAGGTAGCGCACAGCACCGCAGCTGTGCGCCATTGCTCTCAGCACACTTCACACTCCGGTCACTGAGGGTGCAGGGCGCTGGGGGGGAGCGCCCTGAGACGCAATATAACAGTATATACCTTAGGTGGCAAAAAGAATACATCACATATAGCTCCTGGGCTATATGGATGTATTTTAACCCCTGCCATTTTTACACAAAAAAGCGGGAGATAAGGACGTCGTGAAGGGGCGGAGCCTATCTCCTCAGCACACAAGCGCCATTTTCCCTCACAGCTCCGCTGGAAGGACGGCTCCCTGACTCTCCCCTGCAGTCCTGCTTCAGAATCAGGGTAAAAAAGAGAAGGGGGGGCATTTTTGGCAGCAAATAACGATAATAACAGCAGCTATAAGGGAATAACACTTATATAAGGTTATCCCTGTATATATATATAGCGCTGGGTGTGTGCTGGCAGACTCTCCCTCTGTCTCTCCAAAGGGCTAAGTGAGGTCCTGTCCTCTATCAGAGCATTCCCGGTGTGTGTGCTGTGTGTCGGTACGCGTGTGTCGACATGTATGAGGAGGAAAATGATGTGGAGGCGGAGCAGTTGCCTGTGTTGGTGATGTCACCCCCTAGGGAGTCGACACCTGACTGGATGATTGTATTTAAACAATTAAGTGATAATGTCAGCAATTTGCAAAAAACTGTTGACGACATGAGACAGCCGGAAAATCAATTAGTGCCTGTCCAGGCGTCTCAGACACCGTCAGGGGCGCTAAAACGCCCGTTACCTCAGTGGGTCGACACAGACCCTGACACAGATACTGAGTCTAGTGTCGACGGTGACGAGACAAACGTAATGTCCAGTAGGGCCACACGTTACATGATCACGGCAATGAAAGAGGCATTGAACCTTTCTGACACTACAAGTACCACAAAGAAGGGTATTATGTGGGGTGTGAAAAAACTACCAATAGTTTTTCCTGAGTCAGAGGAAATAAATGAGGTGTGTGATAAAGCGTGGGTTTCCCCCGATAAAAAACAGCTAATTTCTAAAAAATTATTAGCATTATATCCCTTCCCGCCAGAGGTTAGGGCGCGTTGGGAAACACCTCCTAGGGTAGATAAGGCGCTCACACGTTTATCTAAACAAGTAGCGTTACCGTCTCCTGATACGGCCACCCTCAAAGAACCAGCTGATAGAAGGCTGGAAAATATCCTAAAAAGTATATACACACATACTGGTGTTATACTGCGACCAGCAATCGCCTCAGCCTGGATGTGCAGTGCTGGAGTCGCATGGTCGGATTCCCTGACTGAGAATATTGATACCCTGGATAGGGACAATATTTTGTTAACTATAGAACATTTAAAGGATGCATTACTATATATGCGTGATGCACAGAGGGATATTTGCACCCTGGCATCAAGAGTAAGTGCTATGTCCATCTCTGCCAGAAGAGCGTTATGGACGCGACAGTGGTCAGGGGATGCGGATTCCAAACGGCACATGGAAGTATTGCCGTATAAAGGGGAGGAGTTATTTGGGGCTGGTCTATCGGACCTGGTGGCCACGGCAACGGCTGGAAAATCCACCTTTTTACCCCAGGTCACTTCACATCAGCAGAAAAAGACACCGTCTTTTCAAACTCAGTCCTTTCGTTCCCATAAGTACAAGCGAGCAAAAGGCCACTCCTTTCTGCCCCGGGGCAGAGGAAGAGGAAAAAGACTGCACCATGCAGCCGCTTCCCAGGAGCAGAAGCCCTCCCCTGTGTCACAACTGAGGGCCTGAGCTGACGGGAGGCAGCCTCAGTTGTAGGGGCTGAGATGTACCGGAACCTGGGAGGTTGTATCAGACCCCTGGACATGTAAGTAACATGAATAATAACTGCCCGAAGGCGTGACCACGACAACTTGGATAAAAGTCAATGATGTTTATTATGACAACTCCGCAACACAGCAGCAGTAAAAGAAAACGTAAAAGTCAGCAAAGAATAAATACAGTTCCTGGGTACTACAGGATGGCAGGAGCCACAGGGCACTGGTAGTGTGAGATAGTTCTTATGATCTTCTAGATGGAAAGTCCTTACCAGGCCCGACTGTAGCAATGGAGATAACCCAGGATTGTGCCAGCTGGTGTTCCAGGAAAAGCTGGGTTGCTGAAGATAAAACAGCTGCTGTGGATACTGGCTGGAACCAGACTGTTGTTAGCACGGAGTGGATACTGGCTGGAACCAGTTAAATAATAAATGAACTTGGGAGCGATGAAATATGAACTGAAATGAAGAACTTGAGAGCGGAGAAATAATAATACCGGTGGAGAGTGGTAAAGTGTAGAAAGGACACCGGCCCTTTAAGGGAAGCTGTACTCTGCTGGAAGCTGAGCTGGAAGCAGGTTATGTTGTAGCTGGAAACAGATGAATCCACAATGGATTGGAGAGTCAGGCTACACCGCAGGTGGAATGCTGGTGCGGGTCTCTATGGTGGAAGTCTTGAGACAGGAGCTGGAACCTGGAAGACAATCACAGGAGAGAGACAAACAGGAACTAGGTTTGACAACCAAAGCACTGACGCCTTCCTTGCTCAGGCACAGTGTATTTATACCTGCAGCAAGGAAGGGATTGGCTAGGCAATTATGCAGATTAACAATACTGACAACAGATTGGAGGAAATGATCAGCTGACAGAATCCAAGATGGCTGCGCCCATGCAGACACTTGGAGGGAAGTTTGGTTTGTAATCCATGTGGTAATGAAAACAGTAATGGCGGCGCCGGCCACTGGAGACAGGAGACGCCAGGCTGACAAGTGCACATCCAACCACGCGGACACAGCGGAGGCCGCGGCTGACGTAATCGCCACTCTGACACTCTGCATGCAGAAGCTCAGGGACGGCGGCGGAGGCCGCGGGAGACGCCATGCCAGATGTAATAAGGCGTTACTGTGACAGCGTCTCAGAGAGACAGGAGAGGATGCAGGAATGTGAACATTAGGATAACAGATAGGATCCGGTCCTGGAGCGCTGAGCCAGCCTTAGGAGGCATCTGATGGGTAAGAAATGGCGTCCAGATACCCGGATCGTGACAGCACCCCCCCTTTAGGAGTGGCCCCAGGACACTTCTTTGGCTTTTGAGGAAACTTGGAATGGAATCTCCGGACCAAGGCAGGAGCATGGACATCAGAAGCATTGGTCCATGAACGTTCCTCAGGGCCGTAACCCTTCCAGTCAATAAGATACTGTAGTTGACCGTAACGGTGACGTGAGTCCAGGATCTTGGCCACTTCATACTCAACGCCTCGTTGAGTTTGGACTTTCGGAGTTGGAGGAAGTGAGGAATGAAACCGATTCAAGATCAGCGGTTTCAACAGGGAAACATGGAATGTCCTGGGTATTTTTAAGAAGGGAGGCAACTGGAGTCTGTAAGCAACAGGATTGATGACTTGTTCAATCTTGAAAGGACCGATATAGCGAGGTGCAAACTTCATACTGGGAACTCTTAACCTCAAATTCTTCGTGGATAACCATACCCGATCACCCACCTTGAGAGCAGGAACTGCTCGACGCTTCTTATCCGCAAACTTCTTGTACCTGAACGATGCCTTGAGCAGAGCTGATCGTACGCTCTTCCAGATATTGGCAAACTGATGCAAGGTGATATCCACTGCGGGAACAGAAGTTGCTGGAAGCGGTTGGAACTCAGGGACTTTAGGGTGGAATCCAAAGTTAGTGAAGAATGGTGTTGAAGCAGATGAAGAATGATACTGGTTGTTATGACAGAACTCGGCCCAGGGAAGTAATTGAACCCAGTCATCTTGAGAGGAGGACACATAGATGCGGAGGAAGGCCTCCAAGTCCTGATTCACCCTCTCGGTTTGACCATTGGTCTGAGGATGGTAAGCCGTGGAAAACTTTAGCTTGACTTGGAGGACTTGACATAAACTTCGCCAGAATTTGGCTGTGAATTGAACTCCTCGATCTGAGATAATTTCTTCAGGAAGACCGTGGAGTCGGAAGATCTCTTGTATGAATACTTGAGCCAACTTGGAAGCTGACGGAAGACCGGTGAGAGGAATGAAGTGTGCCATCTTGGTGAACCGGTCAACTACCACCCAGATGGTATTGAACTTGTTGCACATGGGTAAGTCTGTAATGAAATCCATCGACAAGTGGGTCCATGGTCGACGGGGAACGGATAGTGGAACCAGTTGCCCCGCAGGCGACTGGCGGGATACTTTATGTTGGGCACACTTTGGGCAAGATGCAATAAACTCCAAGACGTCCTTTTTCAGAGATGGCCACCAATAGGACCTAGAGATAAACTCCAGGGTTTTTTGGATACCTGTATGTCCGGCAAAACGGGAAGCATGGGCCCAATGCATGAGCTTCTTCCTTAGCATCGGCTTCACAAAACTTTTCCCTGATGGGGGCGTAGAGTCCATCCCTACCGTGGAGAATGCCAACGGATTTATAATAGGATGCTTGTCTGAAGACTCTGACTCATTTTCTTGCTCCCATGAGCGGGAAAGGGCATCGGCCTTGCGATTCTGAGAGCCCGGACAGAACTGGAGTTTAAAGTCGAACCTGGAAAAGAAAAGTGCCCATCTGGCCTGACGAGGGTTGAGACATTGTGCGCCCTTCAGGTATAAAAGGTTCTTGTGGTCTGTAAGTATGGTGATTGAATGAGAAGCTCCCTCCAACAGATACCTCCACTCTTCTAGAGCGAGCTTGATGGCTAGCAACTCCTGGTCGCCAATGGCATAGTTGCGCTCAGCTGAGGAGAACTTCCGGGAAAAGAAACTGCAAGGGTGTAAATGGCCATCTTTAGCCCTCTGAGATAACACCGCTCCTACTCCAACGGAGGAGGCATCCACCTCTAAGATGAAAGGAGAGTCGATGTCAGGCTGTTTCAGAACAGGCGCAGAGATGAACCTTTGTTTTAAAAGATGAAATGCTTGCATGGCTTCTTCAGACCACTTGGACGGGTTAGCACCCTTCTTAGTGAAAGCAGTAATAGGCGCCACAATGGTGGAAAAGTCTCGTATAAACTTTCGGTAATAGTTGGCGAACCCTAAGAACCTCTGGACCCCTTTGAGGGTTAAGGGTACCGGCCAATTTTGGATTGCTTGTAGTTTCTCAGGATCCATCTCTAGTCCGGAACCGGACACAATGTACCCTAGAAACGGAATGGACTTGACTTCAAAGACGCATTTCTCTAATTTGCAATAGAGATGATTGACACGGAGACGGGACAGAACCTCTTTAACCCAAAAACGATGTTCCTCTAAATCGTTGGCAAAAATGAGGATATCGTCTAGATAGACCACGACATGACGGTATAGAATGTCTCTGAAGATCTCATTGACAAAATGCTGGAAGACAGCTGGAGCATTGCTCAATCCGAAGGGCATGACGAGGTACTCATAATGTCCGTCACGGGTGTTAAAGGCGGTCTTCCACTCGTCACCCTCACGGATCCGGATGAGATTGTATGCACCTCGCAAGTCCAGCTTTGTAAAGATGGTAGCTCCGCTAACTCTGTCAAAGAGCTCAGTAATCAGGGGTAAAGGATAACGGTTCTTGATGGTAATGTTGTTCAAACCTCTGTAGTCGATGCACGGCCGCAGACCACCATCTTTCTTTTTTACAAAAAAGAAGCCTGCGCCGGCTGGAGAAGAAGAAGGTCGAATGAACCCCTTTGCTAGGTTCTCTTTAATATATTCCTCCATAGAATGCGTCTCAGGCAGAGACAACGGATAAGTTCGGCCTCGAGGTGGAACCTTCCCTGGAACGAGATCAATCGGACAGTCCCATTCTCTATGAGGAGGAAGGATATCAGCAGAAGCTTTACTGAACACATCCGTGAAATCTTGATATGGAGGAGGTGGAACATCAGACGACCTGGGGGAGGAAGAACAGACAGGCAATACTTTAAACAAACATGTCTCAGCACAGGAGGAACCCCATGCCAGGATTTGCGTAGTCGTCCAATCAATTGTAGGATTGTGAAGACGGAGCCATGGAAGGCCCAGGACCACAGGATGTGTGGCTCTTGGAATCACTAAAAAAGAAATAAGTTCGGAATGAAGAACTCCCACTCTCAGACGAACTGGTAGAGTCCTTAAAGAAATGACTGCATCAAAAATTTTGCTGCCATCCACGGCAGTTAAAGAAATGGACGAAGGAAGTCTCTCGGTGGGTAGGGACCACCGTTTAACATAGGCTTCGGTAATAAAGTTCCCAGCTGCTCCGGAATCAAGGAGGGCAATGACGTTCCGATAACGTTGAGCAACTTGAAGCGAGACTGGGAGATTACAATCTTGAGGAGATGGAGAGGAGATCATTACTCCTAGCCGGCCCTCTCCTTGGCGAGCTAGGATTTGGAGTTTCCCGGACGTTTGGGACAGGCATTAATGGTGTGAGACGGAGCTGCACAATAGAGACAGAGAGACTCGGAGAGACGTCTTCGGCGCTCAGCAGGAGTTAAACGGGAACGGCCAAGTTGCACGGGCTCATCTTTAGATGGTGACAGTTGACGAGGAGGAGGAGCAGAAGATTTTGGAGCAGATGATCTTCCACGCTCAGTTGCTCTCTCTCTGAAACGTAAATCAACTTTCGTGCAGAGTGAGATTAGCTCATCTAACTTAGAAGGTAAGTCTCTGGTAGCTAACTCATCTTTAATACGCTCAGATAAGCCATGCCAGAATGCAGCATACAGGGCCTCGTCGTTCCATGCCAGTTCGGATGCCAGGATCTGGAACTGTATCAGATATTGTCCTACAGTACGTGACCCCTGGCGTAAACGGAGAATCTCGGATGAAGCTGAGGTTACCCGGCCTGGCTCGTCGAAGATGCGCCTGAATGTTGACACGAAGGCAGTGTAGGAAGATAGCAGGGTGTCGGACCTCTCCCATAACGGTGATGCCCAATCAAGGGCTGAGCCACTGAGAAGAGAAATAATGTAGGCAATTTTTGTACGGTCACTGGGAAAATTGCCAGGTTGTAGCTCAAACTGAATCTCACACTGGTTGAGAAATCCCCTGCAGAATCTTGGAGATCCGTCAAATTTTGCTGGCGTTGGAAGATGAAGACGTGGAGCAGAAATGGGTAAGGTGGGTGGGGTTATAGCTGGAGTCACTGTGGTTGACGCACCAGACGCGCCTGATCCACGGAGAGTTGTCTGAATCCCATCCAGCCGAGTAGAGAGATCCTGGAGACAGCGGATGATGTGGCCCTGTGCAGCCTCCTGATGTTCTAGTCGGGCTGCCAGTTCTTGCATCGGCCTGGCCGCTTGATCCTGGTCTCCGGCTGGATTCATTAGGTCAGTGCTTACTGTCACAACTGAGGGCCTGAGCTGACGGGAGGCAGCCTCAGTTGTAGGGGCTGAGATGTACCGGAACCTGGGAGGTTGTATCAGACCCCTGGACATGTAAGTAACATGAATAATAACTGCCCGAAGGCGTGACCACGACAACTTGGATAAAAGTCAATGATGTTTATTATGACAACTCCGCAACACAGCAGCAGTAAAAGAAAACGTAAAAGTCAGCAAAGAATAAATACAGTTCCTGGGTACTACAGGATGGCAGGAGCCACAGGGCACTGGTAGTGTGAGATAGTTCTTATGATCTTCTAGATGGAAAGTCCTTACCAGGCCCGACTGTAGCAATGGAGATAACCCAGGATTGTGCCAGCTGGTGTTCCAGGAAAAGCTGGGTTGCTGAAGATAAAACAGCTGCTGTGGATACTGGCTGGAACCAGACTGTTGTTAGCACGGAGTGGATACTGGCTGGAACCAGTTAAATAATAAATGAACTTGGGAGCGATGAAATATGAACTGAAATGAAGAACTTGAGAGCGGAGAAATAATAATACCGGTGGAGAGTGGTAAAGTGTAGAAAGGACACCGGCCCTTTAAGGGAAGCTGTACTCTGCTGGAAGCTGAGCTGGAAGCAGGTTATGTTGTAGCTGGAAACAGATGAATCCACAATGGATTGGAGAGTCAGGCTACACCGCAGGTGGAATGCTGGTGCGGGTCTCTATGGTGGAAGTCTTGAGACAGGAGCTGGAACCTGGAAGACAATCACAGGAGAGAGACAAACAGGAACTAGGTTTGACAACCAAAGCACTGACGCCTTCCTTGCTCAGGCACAGTGTATTTATACCTGCAGCAAGGAAGGGATTGGCTAGGCAATTATGCAGATTAACAATACTGACAACAGATTGGAGGAAATGATCAGCTGACAGAATCCAAGATGGCTGCGCCCATGCAGACACTTGGAGGGAAGTTTGGTTTGTAATCCATGTGGTAATGAAAACAGTAATGGCGGTGCCGGCCACTGGAGACAGGAGACGCCAGGCTGACAAGTGCACATCCAACCACGCGGACACAGCGGAGGCCGCGGCTGACGTAATCGCCACTCTGACACTCTGCATGCAGAAGCTCAGGGACGGCGGCGGAGGCCGCGGGAGACGCCATGCCAGATGTAATAAGGCGTTACTGTGACAGCGTCTCAGAGAGACAGGAGAGGATGCAGGAATGTGAACATTAGGATAACAGATGGGATCCGGTCCTGGAGCGCTGAGCCAGCCTTAGGAGGCATCTGATGGGTAAGAAATGGCGTCCAGATACCCGGATCGTGACACCCTGCTTCTGCCAAGTCTTCAGCATGACGCTGGGGCTTTACAAGCAGACTCAGATATGGTGGGGGCCCGTCTCAAGAATTTCAACGCGCAGTGGGCTCACTCGCAAGTGGATCCCTGGATTCTACAGGTAGTATCACAGGGGTACAAACTGGAATTCGAGGCGTTTCCCCCTCGTCGGTTCCTGAAGTCTGCTTTACCAAAGTCTCCCTCCGACAGGGAGGCAGTTTTGGAAGCCATTCACAAGCTGTATTCCCAGCAGGTGATAATCAAGGTACCCCTCCTGCAACAAGGAAAGGGGTATTATTCCACGCTGTTTGTGGTACCGAAGCCGGACGGCTCGGTGAGACCAATTTTAAATCTGAAATCCTTGAACACTTACATAAAAAGGTTCAAATTCAAGATGGAGTCACTCAGAGCAGTGATAGCGAACCTGGAAGAAGGGGACTATATGGTGTCTCTGGACATCAAAGATGCTTATCTCCACGTCCCAATATACCCTTCTCACCAAGGGTACCTCAGGTTTGTAGTACAAAACTGTCATTATCAGTTTCAGACGCTGCCGTTTGGATTGTCCACGGCACCTCGGGTCTTTACCAAGGTAATGGCCGAAATGATGATTCTTCTACGAAGAAAAGGCATTTTAATTATCCCTTACTTGGACGATCTCCTGATAAGGGCAAGATCCAGGGAACAGTTAGAAGTCGGAGTAGCACTATCTCAAGTAGTGTTACGTCAGCACGGGTGGATTCTAAATATTCCAAAATCGCAGCTGATTCCAACGACACGTCTACTGTTCCTAGGAATGATTCTGGACACAGTCCAGAAGAAGGTGTTTCTCCCGGAGGAGAAGGCCAGGGAGTTATCCGAGCTAGTCAGGAACCTCCTAAAACCAGGCCAGGTCTCAGTGCATCAGTGCACGAGGGTCCTGGGAAAAATGGTGGCTTCTTACGAAGCGATTCCATTCGGAAGATTCCATGCAAGAACGTTTCAGTGGGATCTACTGGACAAATGGTCCGGATCGCATCTGCAGATGCATCAGCGGATAACCCTGTCGCCAAGGACAAGGGTGTCTCTCCTGTGGTGGCTGCAGAGTGCTCATCTACTAGAGGGCCGCAGATTTGGCATTCAGGATTGGATCCTGGTAACCACGGATGCCAGCCTGAGAGGCTGGGGAGCAGTCACACAGGGAAGGAATTTCCAGGGCTTGTGGTCAAGCATGGAAACATCTCTTCATATAAACATTCTGGAACTAAGGGCCATTTACAATGCCCTAAGTCAAGCAAAACCTCTGCTTCAGGGTCAGGCGGTGTTGATCCAATCGGACAACATCACGTCAGTCGCCCACGTAAACAGACAGGGCGGCACGAGAAGCAGGAGGGCAATGGCAGAAGCTGCAAGGATTCTTCGCTGGGCGGAAAATCATGTGATAGCACTGTCAGCAGTGTTCATTCCGGGAGTGGACAACTGGGAAGCAGACTTCCTCAGCAGACCCGACCTTCACCCGGGAGAGTGGGGACTTCACCCAGAAGTCTTCCACCTGATTGTAAACCGTTGGGAAAAACCAAAGGTGGACATGATGGCGTCACGTCTAAACAAAAAACTGGACAGATATTGCGCCAGGTCAAGGGACCCTCAGGCAATAGCAGTGGACGCTCTGGTAACGCCGTGGGTGTACCAGTCAGTGTATGTGTTCCCTCCTCTGCCTCTCATACCAAAAGTACTGAGAATCATAAAAGGAGAGGAGTAAGAACTATACTCGTGGTTCCGGATTGGCCAAGAAGGACTTGGGACCCGGAACTTCAAGAGATGCTCACGGACGAACCGTGGCCTCTACCTCTAAGAAAGGACCTGCTACTGCAGGGGCCTTGTCTGTTCCAAGACTTACCGCGGCTGCGTTTGACGGCATGGCGGTTGAACGCCGGATCCTGAGGGAAAAAGGCATTCCAGAAGAAGTCATCCCTACTCTGGTCAAAGCCAGGAAGGACGTAACCGCAAAACATTATCACCGCATTTGGCGTAAATATGTTGCGTGGTGTGAGGCCAAGAAGGCCCCTACAGAGGAATTTCAACTGGGTCGTTTCCTTCATTTCCTGCAAACAGGACTGTCTATGGGCCTAAAATTAGGGTCCATTAAGGTTCAAATTTCGGCCCTGTCGATTTTCTTCCAGAAAGAACTGGCTTCAGTACCTGAAGTTCAGACATTTGTAAAAGGGGTGCTGCACATACAGCCTCCTTTTGTGCCTCCAGTGGCACCTTGGGATCTCAATGTGGTGTTGAGTTTTCTAAAGTCACATTGGTTTGAACAACTTTCCACTGTGGACTTAAAATATCTCACATGGAAGGTATCGATGCTGTTAGCCTTGGCTTCAGCCAGGTGCGTGTGTCAGAATTAGCGGCTTTATCATATAAAAGCCCTTACTTAATTTTTCATTCTGACAGGGCAGAATTGAGGACTCGTCCTCAATTTCTACCTAAGGTGGTTTCTGCATTTCACATGAACCAACTTATTGTGGTACCTGCGGCTACCAGGGACTTAGAGGACTCTAAGTTGCTTGACGTTGTCAGGGCCTTGAAAATATATGTTTCCAGGACGGCTGGAGTCAGAAAATCTGACTCGCTGTTTATCCTGTATGCACCCAACAAACTGGGTGCTCCTGCTTCTAGGCAGACGATTGCTCGTTGGATTTGTAGTACAATTCAGCTTGCACATTCTGTGGCAGGATTGCCACAGCCAAAATCAGTAAAAGCCCATTCCACAAGGAAAGTGGGCTCATCTTGGGCGGCTGCCCGAGGGGTCTCGGCTTTACAACTTTGCCGAGCAGCTACTTGGTCAGGGGCAAACACGTCTGCTAAATTCTACAAATTTGATACCCTGGCTGAGGAGGACCTGGAGTTCTCTCATTCGGTGCTGCAGAGTCATCCGCACTCTCCTGCCCGTTTGGGAGCTTTGGTATAATCCCCATGGTCCTTACGGAGTCCCAGCATCCACTAGGACGTCAGAGAAAATAAGATTTTACTTACCGATAAATCTATTTCTCGTAGTCCGTAGTGGATGCTGGGCGCCCATCCCTAGTGCGGATTGTCTGCAATACTTGTATATAGTTATTGTTACAAAAATTCGGGTTATTATTGTTGTGAGCCATCTTTTCAGAGGCTCCTTTGCGTTTATCATACTGTTAACTGGGTTCAGATCACAAGTTGTACGGTGTGATTGGTGTGGCTGGTATGAGTCTTACCCGGGATTCAATATCCTTCCTTATTATGTACGCTCGTCCGGGCACAGTATCCTAACTGAGGCTTGGAGGAGGGTCATAGGGGGAGGAGCCAGTGCACACCACCTGATCCTTAAGCTTTTATTTTGTGCCCTGTCTCCTGCGGAGCCGCTATTCCCCATGGTCCTTACGGAGTCCCAGCATCCACTACGGACTACGAGAAATAGATTTATCGGTAAGTAAAATCTTATTTTTTTATATCATTATCATCCAGTCTATATTAGCAGCAGACGCAGTACGGTAGTCCACGGCTGTAGCTACCTCTGTGTCGGCAGTCGCTCGTCCATCCATAATTGTATACCACCTACCCGTGGTGTTTTTTTTTTTCTTTCTATCTTCTTGATACTAGTAGCTTACTTTAGGAGTCTGCAGTGCTGAGCTGACAGTGTCCAGCAGGTCCGTCATTATATAATATATACCTGTCCGGCTGCAGTAGTGATATATATATATTTTATATCTCATTATCATCCAGTCTATATTAGCAGCAGACGCAGTACGGTAGTCCACGGCTGTAGCTACCTCTGTGTCGGCAGTCGCTCGTCCATCCATAATTGTATACCACCTACCTGTGGTGTTTTTTTTTTCTATCTTCTTGATACTACTAGTAGCTTACTTTAGGAGTCTGCAGTGCTGAGCTGACAGTGTCCAGCAGGTCCGTCATTATATAATATATACCTGTCCGGCTGCATTAGTGATATATATATATATTTTATATCTCATTATCATCCAGTCTATATTAGCAGCAGACGCAGTACGGTAGTCCACGGCTGTAGCTACCTCTGTGTCGGCAGTCGCTCGTCCATCCATAATTGTATACCACCTACCTGTGGTGGTTTTTTTTTTTTTCTATCTTCTTGATACTACTAGTAGCTTACTTTAGGAGTCTGCAGTGCTGAGCTGACAGTGTCCAGCAGGTCCGTCATTATATAATATATACCTGTCCGGCTGCAGTAGTGATATATATATATATATTTTTTTTATATCATTATCATCCAGTCTATATTAGCAGCAGACGCAGTACGGTAGTCCACGGCTGTAGCTACCTCTGTGTCGGCAGTCGCTCGTCCATCCATAATTGTATACCACCTACCTGTGGTGTTTTTTTTTTCTATCTTCTTGATACTAGTAGCTTACTTTAGGAGTCTGCAGTGCTGAGCTGACAGTGTCCAGCAGGTCCGTCATTATATAATATATACCTGTCCGGCTGCAGTAGTGATATATATATATATATATATTTTTTATATCATTATCATTCAGTCTATATTAGCAGCAGACGCAGTACGGTAGTCCACGGCTGTAGCTACCTCTGTGTCGGCAGTCGCTCGTCCATCCATAATTGTATACCACCTACCTGTGGTGGTTTTTTTTTTTCTATCTTCTTGATACTAGTAGCTTACTTTAGGAGTCTGCAGTGCTGAGCTGACAGTGTCCAGTAGGTCCGTCATTATATAACATATACCTGTCCGGCTGCAGTAGTGATATATATATATATATTTTTTATATCATTATCATCCAGTCTATATTAGCAGCAGACGCAGTACGGTAGTCCACGGCTGTAGCTACCTCTGTGTCGGCAGTCGCTCGTCCATCCATAAGTATACTAGTATCCATCCATCTCCATTGTTTACCTGAGGTGCCTTTTAGTTGTGCCTATTAAAATATGGAGAACAAAAATGTTGAGGTTCCAAAAATAGGGAAAGATCAAGATCGACTTCCACCTCGTGCTGAAGCTGCTGCCACTAGTCATGGCCGAGACGATGAAATGCCAGCAACGTCGTCTGCCAAGGCCGATGCCCAATGTCATAGTACAGAGCATGTAAAATCCAAAACACCAAATATCAGTAAAAAAAGGACTCAAAAATCTAAAATAAAATTGTCGGAGGAGAAGCGTAAACTTGCCAATATGCCATTTACCACACGGAGTGGCAAGGAACGGCTGAGGCCCTGGCCTATGTTCATGGCTAGTGGTTCAGCTTCACATGAGGATGGAAGCACTCAGCCTCTCGCTAGAAAAATGAAAAGACTCAAGCTGGCAAAAGCACAGCAAAGAACTGTGCGTTCTTCTAAATCACAAATCCACAAGGAGAGTCCAATTGTGTCGTTTGCGATGCCTGACCTTCCCAACACTGGACGTGAAGAGCATGCGCCTTCCACCATTTGCACGCCCCCTGCAAGTGCTGGAAGGAGCACCCGCAGTCCAGTTCCTGATAGTCAGATTGAAGATGTCAGTGTTGAAGTACACCAGGATGAGGAGGATATGGGTGTTGCTGGCGCTGGGGAGGAAATTGACCAGGAGGATTCTGATGGTGAGGTGGTTTGTTTAAGTCAGGCACCCGGGGAGACACCTGTTGTCCGTGGGAGGAATAGGGCCATTGACATGCCTGGTGAAAATACCAAAAAAATCAGCTCTTCGGTGTGGAAGTATTTCAACAGAAATGCGGACAACATTTGTCAAGCCGTGTGTTGCCTTTGTCAAGCTGTAATAAGTAGGGGTAAGGACGTTAACCACCTCGGAACATCCTCCCTTATACGTCACCTGCAGCGCATTCATCATAAGTCAGTGACAAGTTCATAAACTTTGGGCGACAGCGGAAGCAGTCCACTGACCAGTATATCCCTTCCTCTTGTAACCAAGCTCACGCAAACCACCCCACCAACTCCCTCAGTGTCAATTTCCTCCTTCCCCAGGAATGCCAATAGTCCTGCAGGCCATGTCACTGGCAATTATGACGAGTCCTCTCCTGCCTGGGATTCCTCCGATGCATCCTTGCGTGTAACGCCTACTGCTGCTGGCGCTGCTGTTGTTGCTGCTGGGAGTCGATGGTCATCCCAGAGGGGAAGTCGTACTCGTAAGACCACTTTTACTACTTCCACCAAGCAATTGACTGTCCAACAGTCCTTTGCGAGGAAGATGAAATATCACAGCAGTCATCCTGCTGCAAAGCGGATAACTGAGGCCTTGGCATCCTGGGCGGTAAGAAACGTGGTTCCGGTATCCATCATTACTGCAGAGGCAACTAGAGACTTGTTGGAGGTACTGTGTCCCCGGTACCAAATACCATCTAGGTTCCATTTCTCTAGGCAGGCGATACCGAAAATGTACACAGACCTCAGAAAAAGACTCACCAGTGTCCTAAAAAATGCAGTTGTACCCAATGTCCACTTAACCACGGACATGTGGACAAGTGGAGCAGGGCAGGCTCAGGACTATATGACTGTGACAGCCCACTGGGTAGATGTATGGACTCCCGCCGCAAGAACAGCAGCGGCGACACCAGTAGCAGCATCTCGCAAACGCCAACTCTTTCCTAGGCAGGCTACGCTTTGTATCACCGCTTTCCAGAATACGCACACAGCTAAAAACCTCTTACGGCAACTGAGGAAGATCATCGCAGAATGGCTTACCCCAATTGGACTCTCCTGTGGATTTGTGGCATCGGACAACGCCAGCAATATTGTGTGTGCATTAAATCTGGGCAAATTCCAGCACGTCCCATGTTTTGCACATACCTTGAATTTGGTGGTGCAGAATTATTTAAAAAACGAGAGGGGCGTGCAAGAGATGCTGTCGGTGGCCAGAAGAATTGCGGGACACTTTCGGCGTACAGGCACCACGTACAGAAGACTGGAGCACCACCAAAAACATAAATTCAGTGTGGAACCGCACTAGTCTTAGCAATCTAAACGTAATATAGAGATGGCATCAAAGATAGAAAAACCAATATATATGCAGTTGAAAAGAAGATTTTAAGCTGCTTGTAATTGGCGGTGCTCCCAGGAATTTTGTAGACTAGACTACAATTGAAAAGGAGAGAAAAGACAAAAAACCCTTGTTTGGGAGCACTCGTTTGTAATAATTGGTATAATGTAAAGTGAAATGAATGATGAAAATAAATGTGAAATAATTATTTCACATTTATTTTATTCAAGAAACAATTAAAGGTTAAGTTTTATCTCATTTCATCATTCATTTCACTTTACATTATACCAATTATTACAAACGAGTGCTCCCAAACAAGGGTTTTTTGTCTTTTCTCTCCTTTTCAATTGCACCACCAAAAACGCCTGAACCTGCCCTGCCATCATCTGAAGCAAGAAGTGGTAACGAGGTGGAATTCAACCCTCTATATGCTTCAGAGGTTGGAGGAGCAGCAAAAGGCCATTCAAGCCTATACAACTGAGCACGATATAGGAGGTGGAATGCACCTGTCTCAAGCGCAGTGGAGAATGATTTCAACGTTGTGCAAGGTTCTGCAACCTTTTGAACTTGCCACACGTGAAGTCAGTTCAGACACTGCCAGCCTGAGTCAGGTCATTCCCCTCTTCAGGCTTTTGCAGAAGAAGCTGGAGACATTGAAGGAGGAGCTAACACAGAGCGATTCCGCTAGGCATGTGGGACTTGTGGATGGAGCCCTTAATTCGCTTAACAAGGATTCACGGGTGGTCAATCTGTTGAAATCAGAGCACTACATTTTGGCCACCGTGCTCGATCCTAGATTCAAAACCTACCTTGGATCTCTCTTTCCGGCAGACACAAGTCTGCTGGGGTTCAAAGAACTGCTGGTGACAAAATTGTCAAGTCAAGCGGAACGCGACCTGTCAACATCTCCTCCTTCACATTCTCCCGCAACTGGGGGTGCGAGGAAAAGGCTCAGAATTCCGAGCCCACCCGCTGGCGGTGATGCAGGGCAGTCTGGAGCGACTGCTGATGCTGACATCTGGTCCGGACTGAAGGACCTGACAACGATTACGGACATGTCGTCTACTGTCACTGCATATGATTCTCTACCCATTGAAAGAATGGTGGAGGATTATATGAGTGACCGCATCCAAGTAGGCACGTCAGACAGTCCGTACTTATACTGGCAGGAAAAAGAGGCAATTTGGAGGCCCTTGCACAAACTGGCTTTATTCTACCTAAGTTGCCCTCCCACAAGTGTGTACTCCGAAAGAGTGTTTAGTGCCGCCGCTCACCTTGTCAGCAATCGGCGTACGAGGTTACATCCAGAAAATGTGGAGAAGATGATGTTCATTAAAATGAATTATAATCAATTCCTCCGTGGAGACATTCACCAGCAGCAATTGCCTCCACAAAGTACACAGGAAGCTGAGATGGTGGATTCCAGTGGGGACGAATTGATAATCTGTGAGGAGGGGGATGTACACGGTGATATATCGGAGGATGATGATGAGGTGGACATCTTGCCTCTGTAGAGCCAGTTTGTGCAAGGAGAGATTAATTGCTTCTTTTTTGGTGGGGGTCCAAACCAACCCGTCATTTCAGTCACAGTCGTGTGGCAGACCCTGTCACTGAAATGATGGGTTGGTTAAAGTGTGCATGTCCTGTTTATACAACATAAGGGTAGGTGGGAGGGCCCAAGGACAATTCCATCTTGCACCTCTTTTTTCTTTCATTTTTCTTTGCGTCATGTGCTGTTTGGGGGGGTGTTTTTTGGAAGGGCCATCCTGCGTGACACTGCAGTGCCACTCCTAGATGGGCCAGGTGTTTGTGTCGGCCACTAGGGTCGCTTAGCTTACTCACACAGCTACCTCATTGCGCCTCTTTTTTTCTTTGCGTCATGTGCTGTTTGGGGAGTGTTTTTTGAAAGGGCCATCCTGCGTGACACTGCAGTGCCACTCCTAGATGGGCCAGGTGTTTGTGTCGGCCACTAGGGTCGCTTAGCTTACTCACACAGCTACCTCATTGCGCCTCTTTATTTCTTTGCGTCATGTGCTGTTTGGGGAGTGTTTTTTGGAAGGGCCATCCTGCGTGACACTGCAGTGCCACTCCTAGATGGGCCAGGTGTTTGTGTCGGCCACTAGGGTCGCTTAGCTTACTCACACAGCTACCTCATTGCGCCTCTTTTTTTCTTTGCGTCATGTGCTGTTTGGGGAGTGTTTTTTGGAAGGGCCATCCTGCGTGACACTGCAGTGCCACTCCTAGATGGGCCAGGTGTTTGTGTCGGCCACTTGGGTCGCTTAGCTTAGCCATCCAGCGACCTCGGTGCAAATTTTAGGACTAAAAATAATATTGTGAGGTGTGAGGTGTTCAGAATAGACTGAAAATGAGTGGAAATTATGGTTATTGAGGTTAACAATACTTTGGGATCAAAATGACCCCCAAATTCTATGATTTAAGCTGTTTTTTAGGGTTTTTTGAAAAAAACACCCGAATCCAAAACACACCCGAATCCGACAAAAAAAATTCGGTGAGGTTTTGCCAAAACGCGTTCGAACCCAAAACACGGCCGCGGAACCGAACCCAAAACCAAAACACAAAACCCGAAAAATTTCCGGTGCTCATCACTAGTATTAACCTGGAGAAGGCATAAGGAAGTGATAAACCAGTGATAAGTACAAGGTGATAAAGGCACCAGCCAATCAGATCCTAACTGTTAATTTACATAATGGAGCGGATTGGCTGGTGCCTTTATCACCTTGCACATATCACTGGTTTATCACTACCTTATGCCTTCTCCAGGTTAATACATCTGCCCCAGTGATTGTTACATCTCCCTGCTGTATACACTGCCTGAAAGCAGTTACCTTAATTGGAGTTGAGGGGTGGCAGAAACAATGCTGTAATTGTATTAAAGCATGCTTGTATTCTTTCACCTCACAGGACATGGCAGAATGCCCAGCTTGGAGAGGCTATGATTGGGAGTCTGGAGGCCCAGGGTCTGCAGCTAGCTAAGGAGAGGCAGGAATATTTTGGTTAGTGTGTCTCTTTCAAATTGGGGGTGTTCTATTCTGTATGTAGGGCCTAATTCATGTTTGTAGGCAATGCTTACGCAGATGCGATTTTCCAACCTATGGACTTGTTATAATCATCACAAGTAAAGCTGCCACCCAGAAAAGAATACAGACTCCCATCGGAGCCATCGCAAAGTCCTTAGCAACTGCGTACATATATCCAGGATTGATGCAATAACGAGGAACATTAAATCCCCTAGTGAGTCTATGGTCACTCAGACTGTCCGCGGCAGTAGCGATGCTGGTGCCATGTGTCTCTGCGTATATGACTGCAGCTGAAGACAAATACATGCCATAAAAACAGCCAAGACACACCTGCGTTTTGCTTCCGCCAAACACTCCCATCCTGTCAATCACTCTGCGTGATATCCTGGCGTGTGCGCAGTCTGACAATAAGCGTTCATTTGTGTGAACATCAGCATTGCGTACAAACATACTGTATATTAGCATCACTTGTGCACTGCAGTGTACTACTACTTAATATAAAATCTAAAAGGTACAGTACAGTATGTCAAGCCAGAAATCTTTAAACGATTGAACTATACACCATGTATATTTCTTTATGCCAGACTTTGGGGCTGCTACTGAGTTGGGCGTATGCCTGTTTGATAAGAGTAATGGAGGTAATTCAGAGTTGATCGCAGCAGAAAATTTGTTTGCAGTTGGGCAAAACCATGTGCACTGCAGGAGGGGCAGATATAACATGTGCAGAGAGAGTTAGATTTGGGTGGGGTGTGTTCAAACTGAAATCTAAATTGCAGTGTAAAAATAAAGCAGCCAGTATTTACCCTGCACAGAAACAAAATAACTCGCCCAAATCTAATAGGCCCTACACACATGCCGATATCACTGCACGATATGAACGATCTCGTTCATTAATGAACGAGATAACGTTCATATCGTGCAGTGTGGAGTCACCAGCGATGAACGATGCACGGCCCCGCGCTCGTTCATCGCTGGTGACATGTCGGCTGTGCATGCAGGCCAATATGGACAAGATCGTCCATATTTGCCTGCACGTCTATGGAGCCGGGTGACGGGGGGAGTGAAGAAACTTCACTCCCCCCGTCACTGCCCCCCGTATCGGCCGTCAGGCACCTCGGCGGCACATCGCCTAATGTGTAGGGCGCCTAACTCTCTTTGCACATGTTACATCTGCCACACCTGCACTGCACATGGTTTTGCCCAACTGCTAAGAAATTTGCTGCTACGATCAGGTCTGAATTACCCCCAATATGTCTTACAGCACAAGCAAATCAAATGTGTATGCCTATGTCCAAGTCATCTTACATGTGCGACTCCTTCCTCTTAAAGAAGCAGGATGGAGATGAAAGGCACAAGTACGTGTAGACCAATGACATGCGGTGAGGTGAATGCCTGGGGAGGCACACATGGGGATGGGCCTGAATGCTGGGAGCCTGTCTCACCCCTTACTCACTGTAACTCTCCCCTCACTACACTAAGCTACATTGTCCATTGAGTCTCCTACCTGCATCCCTGTGTCTTCTCTTGCTGCTGCTGATGACTGAGCTCTGACTACAGTGCAGTTCCTGGTCACATGACACATCCAATTGTCCATCATTGCACAAGGCCCATCCCCACACTCAAAGGCATGCCCCTATTAGCTCTCTTTCTATGTAGCTTTTCTGCCCGTGGTGTGTCCCAAAGCAGTGTCGGACTGTAGAACCAGGGCAAAGCTGTTGCTGCCTCATCTCTTGTCTCCCTGCAGCTACAGGGATCTCCACAAAGCTGGTGAGCGGTAGCTATAAAAAGGATTACACTACACAAAGAAGATGTTTATGTTATAAATATCTTTTGTATTATTGTAATCATTCTTAAATAAAATCTCAGGAGTTTGACAGGGAGTATGCTCTGCCTCTCCTGCCTACCCTGACTGCATATCCCTGGTGTAACCCGGGTACAGCAAAACCATGTTCGCAAAAATGCTTTTAATCAATAGCATCAAAAGAATGACTCCCTCTGAGTGGTCAGAAAGTTGCTCTGTATTGAATTTATAAAAGTTTTTTTTTAAACTGCATTTAAACGCCAGCCTTCATCACCAAATTTACAATGATGACTGGCATATCAGCAGCATAACGATACAATTTATACCGTATCATCATGCTTTAAGCATTCATACGGATGCTCTCAGCATATATACGTATTTGTGTGTCTGCGGTTTTGGACGCAAATAGGTCCAACTGAGCTTATACACTCACATCTCGTGTTATCTTTCTGCAGATAAACTGATGGAGGAAACAGAGGAGCTCTGCTCACAACGGGAACAGAAAGAGGTAACATAGCAAGCTAAAGTAATATCACCTCCTATTCAGTACCGTTATATGGCTAAGACCAGTAGCGAATCTTGCCACGGGCAAGCAGGACTTTTGCCCGGGGCGCCGCCTTCCGGAGGGCGCCGCACCATAGCAAGATCCGCTACTGCTGTGCCCCCCGCTGTGTCCCCAGCTAGTCCCGCTGTGAAGGGAACTAGACGTTACGCGTCTAGTTTCCCTTCGTGGAGAGGACCTTTGCTGTGCGGTGCGCGATGATGTCATCG
The DNA here is from genome assembly GCF_028390025.1 of Pseudophryne corroboree. Lineage (NCBI taxonomy): Eukaryota > Metazoa > Chordata > Amphibia > Anura > Myobatrachidae > Pseudophryne > Pseudophryne corroboree. The sequence continues at coordinate 128,321,855 of NC_086455.1, forward strand.
CGCACCGCACAGCAAAGGTCCTCTCCACGAAGGGAACTAGACGCTATGCGTCTAGTTTCCCTTCGTGGAGAGAACCTTTGCTGTGCGGTGCGCGATGACGTCATCGCGCACCGCACAGTATTTCAGCGGCGCTACTCTACTGTACAGGGGGCGTAACTGACCACGCCCCCTGTATGAAGCCACGCCCCTATTTCCCACCCGGGCCGCAAAAAGGGCTAGAACCGGCCCTGGCTAAGATGGGAGTGTTCAGAAGCTCCCTAATAACTACAAGTTTCCTATGTGCCCAGAGTCACTTTACAGGTAATGGCATATAGTTTTCCCACACCTCAGACTGGGCTAATACATAAGAATGCATCCTATCAGTGTTGTTATAGCTTCCTACCAATTTAATATTGTGCATCAGAATACTGAAATAGGGCTATTTCCTGATGATATCATGAGGTGTCTTTATATCATATCTAATCTATCTAGAGGCACATTAAGAGAGGAGGGGGCCTGTGTGCAGCCTCCAATTGGACCCACTCCTCTCAGGCAGCACAGTAGACTCTGACATTGTGTCAGAGTCTACTACGCATGCGCAGGTCTCTGGGAACATGGCACCCGCGCCACGTTCCTGGGGACATCTCTATTGCACATGCACAAATCACCGGAAAATAGCAGTGGCGGACATTTTCCAAGTAATTTTTGCCACTGTACAGCTAACGCTGTCCTGTTAGACTGTTGGATTCACCTTATGACCCAAAACGCAAGCGACTATATCCACTTCATATGGTACTTCTTTAATTTGATGGTGCAAAGTGACTTTTATTACAGTGGTCATTATTTACTACCTTGGAACTGACCACCTGTGGTTATAACCATATAGGGTGTAGCACCCAGTACCACCACCTTGCCCAAATAAATATGTATATATATATATATATATATCTATATCAGTTCAGAGAAGGTGTACAGGTACGCTGGTGATTTTCTCTCTCTCAAACAAGGGAGAAAGTTGCAATCCACAGGAAACCTCTGGGTTGTAGCACTGGTGCACTTGCGCAACCGCTGCACTTTTCCAATGATGACTCCGGACTCCAGGAGCAATATTTGGTTCTAAGAATAGAGGATGAAGGAAAAGGCGCTCATAGTGCAGACTGCTTGTTTATTGATAAATTTAAAACAGCATCCAAACAGAACAATATACAAAAACTCGTACCATATAGCTCACAGTGTGGGCTGATTACCACATGGTTAGATCATATATACACACACACATATATACATACATACATAAACACACAGTATATATACACATATATATATTGACCCACTTTAAAAGATGAGAGAAGTCTGTAATTTCCATCATAGGTACAATTCAACTGTGAAAGACAGATATATCTGAAAAAAAACCTAGGAAATCACATTGTATGATTTTGAAACAATTTATTTGGATATTCTTGCGGAAAATCTGCACTGTTAGGCTACCGTAATTAACAGAGATTTGCAAAGCCACACAACTGAATGCTCCCTGCCTCTCCTGGGTGTGTTATGAGTTGCGAACGCAAATGAGCCCCTTGCGGGCACGGTGTCTTTTTCAATGAATCCCAATAAAAAAACAGCAGTCTGAATTTTTACAGCAGCAGCAGATGTAGGTTTCCGGACAATGTAAATAGCAGTGGTCGGGTAACTTGTGTGATTAGATGAAGATAGGGCTGTCTGTGGCACTGTCATATTGTAATATAAAAATTAAGCCCATATATATCCAACTTGTTCTAAATTGCACTTAAATGTCTTTTCTATAGCAATACCACATCTGGGCCTGGATTGTAGTATGTTAAATTCATTCTGTCTAGTGTCTGCTAGTATAGTAGATTTTAAGACAAATATCTTCAGTACATCCAGTCATCACTGACACCTGTTTGTTGGTAACAATCTGTGTGTAGGAGCTGGAGAGGTTAAACCAGATCCTGGAGTCCGAAAAAAGTCGGTTTGAGGACCTTGTGCAGGAGCTCAGATTGGAGCAAGACCAGATCAAGCAGTTAAGTCACTTGTCCATACAATCATAGCTATAGTATAGTATGTATATATCAGCACAAGTAAGGATGACTAGGAATTAAGGGGCAGATGTATTAACCTGGAGAAGGCATAAGGAAGTAATAAACCAGTGATATGTGCAAGGTGATAAAGGCACCAGCCAATTAGCTCCAATATGTAAATTAACAGGATCTGATTGGCTGGTGCCTTTATCACCTTGCACATATCACTGGTTTATAACTCCCTTATGCCTTCTCCAGGTTAATACATCTGCCCCTAAATATTCAGAGGAAGCAGTAGGGACAGTAAAGTATTACCTATGGGAAGAATAGTGATTGCTGGATCTCCATGAATTGGAAAATAAGCTGGACCTACTGCCAATGTATGGAGTGTTGTCAGGGTTGGATTGGCCCACAGGGGTACAGGGGAAACCACTGATAGGCCCTACTGCCTGGGGGCCCACCCCCTCTTCCTCCTCCTCTAAGGATCAAGTTTCAGACTGTGCTGTTACTAATCTAGTATGCAGTACAGTATTTACTGTATATATTTTTCTAGGGGACCAACACTTGCAAAATTGTTAGGCAAACCAATGTGGCAGCTGGGCACACCCCCGCTAGAGACTGGCCACACCCCTAAACATGGACCCCTACCACTGTATGCCCCCGGTGGGCCCTACATGCCCCAGTCCGACACAGTGTTGTGGCCTGTACCTGAGCAGTACTAGTGTGGATCATACTAACTTCTATTCTTTTCATGGTATAAATGTGCGAGACCCTAAAGGCAAATAGTCTATGGCCAGTGTTGGGAGGCACTGTTTATACTGCACAATTATGTCTCCACTGTCTATATCACACATTTTATATTGGTTTATGTTCATATTTGGTGCTAAGATATCATGGCAAGTATTACCTGTGTATTTGGTATGGTCTTTGTAACATTCTTGTACAACAGTCACTGCCACTAACCTCTCTGATATCCCCCGCTTTATCTCTCCCTCCCACCCTCCTTCCTCAGGGAGCTAGAGATGACTGTCCACTGTCTGAAGGGAGTAGGAGAAGAGAAGGAGGAACTGTGCAGCCTCACACAGCACCTGCAGAGGACAATGGAGGTAAGTACTCGTCTTGGGAACAATTAATTTAGTGGTTATCATTTTTAGAACTGTCCTTGCAGAGAGTCTTTATTTCTGTTTTAAGTGGCAGAGCCCGTTTCCAACAACATCTCTGTACTATAGGCAGGGCTCGCTGTGGGAATTTAGAGGTGGGGGCAGGGTCGGATTGGCTTACAGGGGTACAGTGGAAACCCCCTGTGGGCCCACAGCCTTCTCTAGGGATCAGGTTATAGACTATGCACTTGAGTTATACATACAGTATGTTACATTATACTGTATAGGACTGTAGTATATTTTCTCATATATAAATCTCTACAGTATATAAGCTTTAGGTATTTTTAAATGCTTTTAGCACTATGTAGTATATATAAAACATATTATGTGATGTAAAGCTATTCGTCATGTTTTCATCTTACCTCAATGTCTCAAATGTTCCTACAATATACAGTATATCTCTATTGTCTACCCTTTGCTTGTTCACCTCTCTGTTTTACATGTGTCCCTTCTTCCCTTACCTGTTTCTTTTATAACTCTCCTATCACTCCGTCCACACATTCTCATCTTTGTGTCTCATCACATGCTTCTTTCTCTTTTATTTAACTCCCAGCGTCCATCATCCAGCACCTGCACCTCTCACTCTTATCATCCCTCTCTCACGCCATGGTCTTCTCAAACACCTCCTCCCCACCAACCCCACACACGCACACACACACACACACATACACACACACACACACACACACACACACACACACACACACACACACACACACACACGCGCATGCACATTTAATTCCTAAAGGGATTACTCTAGCGATCACCGGCTGTGATCACCTGCCATGCAGCAAGCTGTGTTGCAGCATGCCACATCGCAGTAAGATGAGCATGGCTTCATCTGTAAGAAGAGCCGCCGTGGCAGGAGAGAGGCTGTTTAGACCCGAGGAGGATAAAGCACTGCTGAAGGACACTGGCCTGCTGAGAGATGGTGAAAACAGCCGACGGGGACTTCGGGAACTGAAAGACTAACCCTCAGAAGGACAAGGTACTGAGAAGCAGAGTAGCCTCAGCAGCAGCATCCAGAAATAGTGGACAGAACCCAGTCACAGCCCCAGGAAAGATGTCATGAGATGGGACCCTGAAGAGCCTGTGCTGAGGACTCGTAGAGGTCCCCTTTTAACACTCAGTTGTCCCTGGTACTGCCCGTCTGGAGTGGAGTCATCATAGCGAAGACCAGGCACTGCGGAGAAGACCAAGCAGTGAGGAAAATGTGGCAAAAGTGGACACACTAGCAAAAGATCTCTCCAACATTCCCTTCAAGCAACAACCTATTCAGCTGCGTGGGAAGTGAAGACAGCAGGCTCCGCGAAAGACACCCCCGACCTGTTGGCAGGACCCCGAGGAGGACCCCACAAGACAGGAACCGGTTTCGGAGACCTCGTCGACCAGTCCACATTCTCTCAGCAGGTCAGAGTCCTTCAGCGGTGCTTTCTCCTTAGAGACCCGGCCTTTTCTATTTTTTTAAAAGTGTCAGACCACTGCATACCCCCACACTTCGACTACTGACTATAGTCATTAAACTAGGGAAAATCTAATACATAAAGCCATCTAGATTTGGGTATGCCTCATAATAGAGTCAATAAATTGCTTTTTAAAACATATAATGTATCATGGTGAACAGAATGTCAGGTTCTCTTTCAGAGTCCCCACTATTCCCAAGACCTCTACCAACTTCTATATTCCAACCATGGCGCCTGGGGTGTAGTTTTCGTACTGTTACACGGATAGCACAGGAGCTGTAGCCCAACAGACACAGCAACATTTTTTAATTGAGTCATTTTTATTGTTTTTTTTCCAATTCAAATATTAAAGAAAAAAAGTATAGAAAAATATAGGACTAATGTAATCACAAGCATGGTAATTATCTCCAATCACAATTTGTAGAGACAATAAGAGGACACAAACATAAAAAAAAAAAAAAATCTGATTATTATTATTATTATATTCACAGAATTAGAAATGCTCATTTGTGAGACCATTGGTTAAAAGTGGTGCTGTTTTTTATTTTTTTGTATAAAAATGTTGTGACTATAAATATAATCTGGTTATGTTTCTCTAATTGTAGTTAAGGTATTATATATAAAATAAAAATCATAACACGGAATGCATTGGTACAATGTTAAATGTACTTAAGAGTTTTTTCTAAATACTATAAAATGATAGTTATTTAGTTATACAGGTTGAGTCAGGGCCGGCAATAGAAATCTCGGGGCCCGGTACACTTCTGTGTCTGGGGCCCCCCTGTACCATAACCCCTTTCTCCCCGGCTTTGAACTTTTACCCAGGATGTTGTATATATATAAATGTCAATTAAATAAACTAATTGTGCGTGTACAGTACCAGACAGTCATCTGTCTCTTCCAGTTCCGGGTGGGGCACAGAGTGGACAGACAGTGCTAGTTGTAGGGGGCAGAGAATAATGCTGAAGAGCTGGCGTGGGAACAGTGCCAGCGGCATCATGCATTGTTACTCCACCAGGTGACGGGGTTGCCGGGGAGAAGGGGTCGTCGGGAGAGAGAAGGTCGCCGGGGGTAGAGGTTTTACCTTGGATGGTGTGCCTGGCGCAGCATCATACACCCGCAGCGCAGGACCGGACCAAGTGATAGTAACCAGGAAGGGGGAATGGACGGTGTGGCAAATTATTTCTACTTAATTGACGGGTGGGCGGAGCAGACAATGTAACAAGTATTATCAGGTGCTCCACCACCCGATTTTTGTTGCTCTCTGCCTCAGGGGCCCCTCTGAACCACGGGGCCCGGTATAACTGTCCCCTTTGACCCCCCCTGTTGCCGGGCCTGGGTTGAGTATCCCATATCCAAATATTCCGAAATACGGAATATTCCGAAATACAGAATTTTTTGAGTGAGAGTGAGATAGTGAAAACTTTGTTTTCTGATGGCTCAATGTACACAAACTTTGTTTAATGCACAAAGTTATTAAAATATTGTATTATAAGACCTTCAGGCTGTGTGTATAAGGTGTATATGAAACATAAATGAATTGTGTGAATGTACACATACTTTGTTTAATGCAAAAAGTTATAAAAAATATTGGCTAAAACTACCTTCAGGCTGTGTGTATAAGGTGTATATGTAACCTAAATGTATTCTGTGCTTAGATTTAGGTCCCATCACCATGATATCTCATTATGATATGCAATTAATCCAAAATACGGAAAAATCCCATATCCAAAATACTTCTGGACCCAAGCATTTTGGATAAGGGATACTCAACCTGTGTTGTATAATTATTAAATATTCATATTCAGCATATGTTCCCTAATAATACAGAAAATGACTACGGAAAGCCCATACAGTGCAACTATCTTACTTACACTTTCTTATACTCCATACTCCCTTTGAAGGCACCTAACCCCTGGTTTTCCGTATGTTCCTTGTATTTTTCCTATATTGTTTGAACTATATGTGCTTTTTTCTTGTATTGCTCATTTGTTTATGTACTCTGTAATGGGCGCTGCTGATCCCCTGTGGCGCCACATAAATAAAAGATAATAATAATAATAATAATAATAATATGATGATTATTATTATTATTATTATTATTATTAACAACAACAACAACTAGGTGCAATTGCTTAGATTTTAAACACGGATCTCTCCGTGTGTATCCCCCTTAACACAATTGCATATGTTGTCAATATTAAGACTGATTCAAACAGGGGTGTTTTAAGAGAGGAGGGGACTCGCATGCATCCACTGTGGCAGGCCCCCTCCTCTCCAGCAGCAGTAGACTGACATAATGCCAGAGTCTAGTGCGCATGCGCAGGTCTCCGGGAACATGGCACCCACACTTTGTTCCTGGGGGACATATCCAGTACGCATGCGCAAATCACTCGGAAATGGCCGCGGCGGCCATTTTCCGAACAGTTTCTGTCTGCAGTGCAGGGCTGCCTTTGCAGGACTCCGGAGGGGTAAGTATAATATATGGGTGCGGTGTGTGGGCCCCCGGGACCTGTGTGCACCGCACACACTGCACCCATGATAGAAACGCCTATGGATTCAAACACAGTATGGGCGGTGAGCAGAAATATGCTCGGGGGGACATGGGGATAAAAAGTAAATATTCATAAGGTTTCTTTGACATGGGAAATGAGACATAACTCATTTAATTGTCACAGATCTCTCATTTCCTCACACAGAGCGTGTGGTGCCTGTAGCATGGTACTTTGTATATGGACCTGTTACATTCCTAACAGACTACACAACTTAAGGCCCACATCACAGGCCCCGTGTCCCCAATCTGCCGACACCACTGATCCGCGACCAGTTATGATCGCAATCTAGCTGCCAATTGGGTGAAATTAACAACATTTTTGGTCATGATCAGAATTTTTAAACATGTTTAAATATTCCCGATTTCCCTGATCCAGCCCTCGGGGGATCTGTGATGTATAGGGGCCTTTAAGCTAAATATTTGAAACTGGTTTATATAAATGTTTATTTTTGTAGTAATTTTCCTACTATCTACCATTGGAACATTGCATTGCATTAGAACAGTGGTGACCAAACTGTGTGCCGTAGGTGGCTTGCAGGGGTGCACGGGCTGGTGCTCCAGGACCAAATCAAATTATTTATGGTCCATGTAATAGGTAAAACCAGTACTGGTGGCTGTCAATCATAAAATGTGTGGCCACACAGAAGCACAGGCCTATCCACCACCACATAACTGTACATAAGGATGACAAGTAAGCACAATTTACTTCATTTAATATTTTTTGCTGACTTTCTCATTAAGAAACTTTGGGCCTAGGGGTTAGGGTGCATCAAACGCCCCGACATTCGGAATGCTTGCTGTCCCTATTCTTAAAATGTTCCTTTTTAGCATAGAAACAACTGTGCAAATTTTTTTTGATGTACGATTTGACTTAGGTGGTCCACCTCCATGCCCAAAAATCCACATCTCTAATAGTGCCATTCATGCATTCAAGCTCCATCACTGGTATCTCACTGAAGAAATGATCCCTCTAGCACTTTTCAGCAACCAAGTAAGTGAAGAGCTGAAAAGAGCTATCTCTGACAGATTGCAAACTATTAAACCAGATCCAGAAGTTAGCCTTCCACAAAAACACTTTGGAACAGGCTTTGGCAAACCAAGATTTCCTCAAGCAGTTAACCTATCTTCAACTACTACTCTTGCTGATCTGGTTGGAACTGATTCATAGTTTATGTTTAACATTCTTCAGCTAAACAGTGATTTTCTTACGAAAGACATTGGTGAATGGTAGAGATGAGCGCCTGAAATTTTTCGGGTTTTGGTTTTGGGTTCGGTTCCGCGGCCGTGTTTTGGGTTCGACCGCGTTTTGGCAAAACCTCACCGAATTTTTTTTGTCGGATTCGGGTGTGTTTTGGATTCGGGTGTTTTTTTTCAAAAAACACTAAAAAACAGCTTAAATCATAGAATTTGGGGGTCATTTTGATCCCAAAGTATTATTAACCTCAAAAACCATAATTTACACTCATTTTCAGTCTATTCTGAATACCTCACACCTCACAATATTATTTTTAGTCCTAAAATTTGCACCGAGGTCGCTGTGTGAGTAAGATAAGCGACCCTAGTGGCCGACACAAACACCGGGCCCATCTAGGAGTGGCACTGCAGTGTCACGCAGGATGTCCCTTCCAAAAAACCCTCCCCAAACAGCACATGACGCAAAGAAAAAAAGAGGCGCAATGAGGTAGCTGTGTGAGTAAGATTAGCGACCCTAGTGGCCGACACAAACACCGGGCCCATCTAGGACTGGCATTTTTGTTCTCCATATTTTAATAGGCACAACTAAAAGGCACCTCAGGTAAACAATGGAGATGGATGGATTGGATACTAGTATACAATTATGGACGGGCTGCCGAGTGCCGACACAGAGGTAGCCACAGCCGTGAACTACCGCACTGTACTGTGTCTGCTGCTAATATATAGACTGGTTGATAAAGAGATAGTATACTCGTAACTAGTATGTATGTATAAAGAAAGAAAAAAAAACCACGGTTAGGTGGTATATACAATTATGGACGGGCTGCCGAGTGCCGACACAGAGGTAGCCACAGCCGTGAACTACCGCACTGTACTGTGTCTGCTGCTAATATAGACTGGTTGATAAAGAGATAGTATACTACTAATATTATATACTGGTGGTCAGGTCACTGGTCACTAGTCACACTGGCAGTGGCACTCCTGCAGCAAAAGTGTGCACTGTTTAATTTTAATATAATATTATGTACTCCTGGCTCCTGCTATAACCTATAACTGGCACTGCAGTAGTGCTCCCCAGTCTCCCCCACAATTATAAGCTGTGTGAGCTGAGCAGTCAGACAGATATATAATATATATATAGATGATGCAGCACACTGGCCTGAGCCTGAGCAGTGCACACAGATATGGTATGTGACTGACTGAGTCACTGTGTGTATCGCTTTTTTCAGGCAGAGAACGGATATATTAAATAAACTGCACTGTGTGTCTGGTGGTCACTCACTATATAATATATTATGTACTCCTGGCTCCTGCTATAACCTATAACTGGCACTGCAGTAGTGCTCCCCAGTCTCCCCCACAATTATAAGCTGTGTGAGCTGAGCAGTCAGACAGATATATATAATATTATATATAGATAATAGATGATGCAGCACACTGGCCTGAGCCTGAGCAGTGCACACAGATATGGTATGTGACTGAGTCACTGTGTGCTGTGTATCGCTTTTTTCAGGCAGAGAACGGATTATAAATAAAAGTGGTGGTCACTGGTCACTATCAGCAAAACTCTGCACTGTACACTACTGAGTACTCCTAATGCTCCCCAAAATTAGTAAATCAAGTGTCTCTCTAATCTATTCTAATTCTAAACGGAGAGGACGCCAGCCACGTCCTCTCCCTATCAATCTCAATGCACGTGTGAAAATGGCGGCGACGCGCGGCTCCTTATATAGAATCCGAGTCTCGCGATAGAATCCGAGCCTCGCGAGAATCCGACAGCGTCATGATGACGTTCGGGCGCGCTCGGGTTAACCGAGCAAGGCGGGAAGATCCGAGTCGCTCGGACCCGTGAAAAAAAACATGAAGTTCTGGCGGGTTCGGATTCAGAGAAACCGAACCCGCTCATCTCTAGTGAATGGAAAGAATCTGATGCTTATCAGAATTCACAAACCAATATTCACAACTTTGTAATAAGCCAACTGTAACATGTTGTTCACTGTTCCGTCACTAATTCTGCTTATATCTCTTTGTTTAGTTGATAACAATGAATAAATCACTTTATCATTAACCTACTAAATTGTTTTAAGTCCTTGTATCAGAGAAGTGAAAACAAGTGTTATTGCATTTAAAATAAATAGAAATCTTTAATCTTCAGGGGCATGGTGGGCCACATAAATATCATCTCAGATTCTTCAAAATTTGTATGCAATATATCCTTAACAATTCTAAAAAATGTAGCATGGGGACAAATAATTTTTCTTAGTTTTTAAAAATTTATGGGGCGTTTGATGCACCCTACTAGGGGTGCCATGAAAACAATGCTCACACTATAGGGCGCCGTGATTCAAGAGAGTTTGGGAACCACTCCATTAGAAAACATATTTGTTAATTATAGTTGCCATATGGACAACATGCAGACCAGTGGCTTCACATTTCTGCATGCACTGTATAGTCTGTACATATGTTTTGATATATAGGTGATGTAACTGTGTCGCTATGAAATTACACACGTGCTGTTTTTCTACGACATGCAAAGGAATCACCCATCTATACATTGCAGGAGCTGTCTGTAGAGAAGCAGAGGACTATAGCTATATTGGAAGCCGGTCACAATCACCACCAGGCAGCAGACGGTAACAGTGGACATCCCAGGCAGAGTCTCCACTGCAACCTCCAGCAGATCGAGAGCAAGATGCAGAAGTTACTAGAGGAGAAGCTTCAGGCCGAGAACAGGTTGGACAGTCCTGCTTTTTCACAAGACACATGGATGCACAAAGGCTCTGTGGGGGTAATTCTGAGTTGATCGCAGCAGGAACTTTGTTAGCAGTCGGGCAAAACCATGTGCACTGCAGGGGAGGCAGAAATAACATGTGCAGAGAGAGTTAGATTTGGGTGTGGTGTGTTCAATCTGCAATCTAAATTGCAGTGTAAAAATAAAGCAGCCAGTATTTACCCTGCACAGAAACAAAATAACCCACCCAAATCTAACTCTCTCTGCACATGTTATATCTGCCTCCCCTGCAGTGCACATGGTTTTGCCCAACTGCTATCAAAAATCCTGCTGTAATCAACTTGGAATTACCCCCTGTGTTATATACTTTTACACTCCCTAATAGTAACTGAGAAGTATGCAATATAAATATGATAACGTCCCAGACAGTACAGGTGCACAATACGTCACTTTGTCATTTAGAAAATTAACCCTTTAAAAATCGGAGCATAAAGTATAAATGTACACGTGGATCTGTATCCCATCTGTTAGATAATAGGAATGTTTGAGGATAGATGAAATGCGTTTTGGAAGGTCAGTGGAGGTTTCCTAGACTTCCCCCAATGCATGCACTTTAGGTAAATTAGAGTGACTTGCTCAGGAGGCATTCAGTGATGTGGATATTACAGCTATGCACCCGAACACACCACATGCGGGAATGGGTTGATTGTAAACAATGGTTTCCATCTTTAGATTAGGTTACATGTGTTGCACATTAAAAGTATTAGTGTAACACACAAACTTGGGGTGGGATGTATTGAACTCCGAATCCGGCGGCTGTGTGGGATGCCGGCTGAACTCGGACGTTTTTTTTTAAGAGGTAATCATGTACAAGGCTAATCCATGTCTTGTACATGATTGCCCCTTTAAAAAAAACTCAGAATTCGGCCAGCATCTCGCACAGCCGCCGGACTCGGAGTTCATTACATCCCGCCCGTGATGTCATTTAGTATGAGGCCTAAGGCAGATTTAAGGGATAAGAGACTCTGGCTGATCAAATACTGGATGTTACAGTGTATGTAACTGTAAGAGAGCCTGATGCCTGGTAATAACACAAACTTCATTGCATCATTGTCAGAGATGTTGGTAAACATTGCTGGGCGTGGCAATAAATGCTAATGACATGTGAGCGGTCACCGTCCAGCCATATGAATAGCTCGTGCGTGTTTTATAATCAGATCTTCAATTTGTCCTTCATCCTGTTTTGATTCTGTTGCTGAGTTTAAACTGCTGACAGAATCGAACTATGGGGGTCATTCCGAGTTGATCGTAGCTGTGCTAAATTAATTTAGCACAGCTACGATCATCTTCCCTGACATGCCGGGGGATGCCCAGCACAGGGCTAGTCCGCCCCGCATGTCAGTGCCGCCCCCCCCCCCCTTCCCGCACAAATACAAAAGCATCGCACAGCGGCGATGCTCTTGTATTTGTGGAGTAACTCCCGGCCAGCGCAGCTTCTGCGGCTGGCCGGGAGTTGTGTGTCGCTGCCGCTGGCCGCAGCGGCTGCATGAGATGTCACACAGCCGCCGTGGCACGCCCCCCAACGGCCCGGCCACACCTGCATTGGCCGGACCGCGCCTACTAAACGGCGGCTTAACGCCGCCGTTCATCCCCCTCCCACCCAGCGACCGCCTCTGTCTCTGTAATTTCCACCATTTCTTATCAACGTCACACTAGGGACTTTGTTTTGCCTTTGTATCAAAGGATTAATTGTAAAAGTAGTAATGAGATACTGAACTCAATAAACCTGTGTTTTCTTTAACCCTTTAACTATAGAGCTGTGCTCCAGCTTCAGAAAATAAGAGACCTGAAAGATAGTCATATGGCCCCTTTTCAAGATTCTGCTCACAATTTGGAAGCCAACTGTAAAACTTAGAACTAGACCCGTTACTATGATATAGTGCCAAAAAGTACATTTTTTTGTCTAATAGTGGGCATGGTAAAAGAGGAGCTGTCATACACACAAATACTGCTTAACTACACCAATCCTCTGCGGATGTGTAAATATCATGTCAAGCTACATGGGAGGAAAAAAAAAAAATGACTACAGCCACACGCTAAACCAATGTGCATATGGGGGGTCATTCCGAGTTGTTCGCTCTGTATTTTTTTCTCGCAATGGAGCGATTAGTCGCTAATGCGCATGCGCAATGTCCGCAGTGCGACTGCGCCAAGTAAATTTGCTATGCAGTTAGGAATTTTACTCACGGCATTACGAGGTTTTTTCTTCGTTCTGGTGATCGGAGTGTGATTGACAGGAAGTGGGTGTTTCTGGGCGGAAACAGGCCGTTTTATGGGTGTGTGCGAAAAAACGCTACCGTTTCTGGGAAAAACGCGGGAGTGGCTGGAGAAACGGAGGAGTGTCTGGGCGAACGCTGGGTGTGTTTGTGACGTCAAACCAGGAACGACAAGCACTGAACTGATCGCAGATGCCGAGTAAGTCTGGAGCTACTCAGAAACTGCTAAGAGGTGTGTGGTCGCAATTTAGAGAATCTTTCGTTCGCAATTTTAAGAAGCTAAGATTCACTCCCAGCAGGCGGCGGCTTAGCGTGTGTAAAGCTGCTAAAAGCAGCTTGCGTGCGAACAACTCGGAATGACCCCCATGATGTGCATCCTTCAAGCACTTTTTTTTTTTTATTCTTTATTTTCAAAGAAAGGATTTTATATTGAACAGGTTACAGTGGTCACAGTACAAGAATAGCACAATGCTAATTGTATAATCATAATGATCGAGTGACATAAAAATGTAGTGAACAGTTTCAGACAACAACAACTGTTAGGTGCACTCCAAAGATTATAGAGGGGTAAACCCGCAGTGTCTAAAGCACATACATTTGCAGTTGTGGAGAAGTAGAACCTGGAAAAGAGGAAAAGGAAAGAAAGAAAGAAAGAAAGAAAGAAAGAAAGAAAGAAAGAAAGAAAGAAAGAAAGAAAGAAAGAAAGAAAGAAAGAAAGAAAGAAAGAAAGAAAGATAAGGAATATGAAGAAAAATGAAAGAAAAGAGGGAGGATATGGGGTAGATGGATGAGGGGAAACATGCAGAAAACAAGTAGGCCAATAAGCCAATTCTCAGAAAACACAACATATAAAACATAGAGAGACCCTGCACAAAAAATATCATCCATAGTCAAGTAGACGTCCAAGCATTTACACCAGTCCCATGATGTGGGCAGGGGTTGGGAGCGCTAAAGAACAGGAACACCACTCTGACATGTTTAAGAAGGGACTTTTATCAAAAGATAGGTATGGACAAATGGGAAAGTAACAAAAAAATCAGGCATTTGAGGGACAGAGTAACCCAAGATTAGTGAAGCCAAGGCTATGATCTCCCTCCAAAAAGCAACTATCGGGGGACAATCCCACCAGATATGTATTATAGTATCTGGTTCTTTTAGGCACCTCCAGCAGAGAGGGGTAACTGAAGGATCAAATTTATGAAGCACATTTAAACATCTCACCCTGCAACACAAATATTCTTGTTTTTCATTTGAGTGCAATATGAGTGACATTTCACTGGCTAGTCTGCATTTAACAAAGAAAGGCTAATTTGCCCAGCTACTATGAGAAGGAAAAAGATTCAGCACCTCCAGCTATTGTGATGTGCTTGGCCATATTCCTTACCATACAGGGAGGAACACTAGAAAAATGAGCGCAACAAAACAGCATGGGGCAGATGTATTAAGCCTGGAGAAGTGATAAAGTGGAAGGTGATAACACACCAGCCAATCAGCTCCTAACTGTCATGTTACAGGCTGGGTTTGAAATATTACAGTTAAGCTGACAGGCTGGTGCGTTATCACCTTCCACGTTATCATTTCTCCAGGCTTAATACATCTGCCCCCATGTATGCCGCAGGCCCACAATTGTACAGCTTTGTTAATTACCTTTATTGCCAATATACATCAGAAGAGTCAAAATGTAGGAGGCTAACAGACCCAGATATGGTCACATACCTCTTTGCAGACCTGTATAGGTAGTATAGAGGAAGTTATTGGCTTATGAGATTTCACAGTTATTGTGATTGTGGAGTTAAAGCAGAAATTACACAAATATTCTAATTTCTTTAAGTATAGTTAAGCAAGATAATTAAGCAAGATACTCATTATCTTAGCTATGTTCCTACAAATATTTATCTCCCTTTAGCATCTTTCTGGAATAAAAATAAATATGGCTGCCAGAAACAACTTTACACCTCAGGCAATGGCTCACGCAGCTCTCAGCATGTCAAGTGATGGCAAAATGGGGATAATTATGGTGGGATTTTCCACTGCAGATAGAGCTTGGAGCAGCATCCCAAAGCCTCTTTGCTCACTACCTTATGTGGCACATGACTGTGGTTGACATGGTAGCCCATGACACTCTATTATAAATCATTACTAGCAGCATGAGAAAGCAACCTAAGAAGAAGAATTTTCATGGCACTGGCACTTTAAGTAGGTATGCCTTAGGTCAGAGGCATTGAAGTGGTCAGATGTTCAAGCCATGGATGTCTGACCTTGCAAAATATATTAGAACAGCAGCTCTCTGCACAGGATATACTATACAGCTATATATGAATGAGCCATTAACTAGCAGCATACCTCCCAACATGACCCTTTCCAGGAGGGACAAAATGCTCTGCTTCTGGACTTCTCTTAATTTATGATTGCCATCACCTGTGCTGAAACACCTTTCTTATCCATTAACCTGTTCAACACAGGTGCTGGCAATCATAAATTAAGAGAAAAGTCCAGAACCAGAGCATTTTGTCCCTCCTGGAGAGGGTCATGTTGGTAGGTATGTAGCAGGTAACAGTCAGGTTTGTGACCAAGTCTATAAGCCATTCCAGCAAAACTTGTCAATGATAGGGTGATTTGAAAATTACCATGGTAATGTGTTTTATATCCTTTATATCCTACCTCCTCAGGATGAAAGAAAATGAGGAGCGATTTAAAGTACTGGAGGAGGAGCGGGCATTCTATGTATCTGAGTCTCAGGCTCTGCAGAACTCGTTAACTGAGCTAACTGCTGAGAAGGAACAAACAGAGCAGGAGCTAAAGGTAGAAAACTTAACATTAAGACTACTAATACCAATTACTTGAATCCCAAAATGCAAAATGTTGGAAATATTTAACTTCTTGTCTGCCAAAACTTTCCTCTGTATAACTTTACACAAATTAAGACTAAGGGTATAGGTTGATCTAATTTGGTGTTGTACTTCTAGGGCTGAAACATACATTTGCTAACTAAAAATATTAAATAAACAAATAAATATATATATATATATATCTTTGTTAGTAAATGTGTGTTTTCAGTCCATAAAGCCCAACAGATTTTAAAGCGGAGAGGGCAAAGTTCAGATTAATAGTTCAACAAGCTTCTTTGAAAAAGTAGAAACTTTGTACTGCATCCCAAAAGTGCTGAAGTAAATATTCTATGTGTTAAGCGGTGTGGCTACACAGAGACGCGCCGGCTCCCGGCCGTTGCTAGGCAACAGGGCTGGCACGTCACTTCCGCCGCTGTTTCTAAGCAGCCGGGATGCTCTGAATTGCGCGCCAAACCTCAGCTGGTGCGATTAGGGACCGGGTAGTTGGGCTGCCCGGGGCTCCCTTTGTTGGTCCTTGGGCCTTTTTTATGGAAGCTAGGGTAGTACAGCCCTGCCGGTGATAGCTTCCTGCAGCTTGTTCCTGGTCCCTGTCGGTAGTTCCTGGCTCCTATCGGCAGTGCCTGGTTCCTGTCGGCAGTTCCTGGTTCCAGTCTGTGCTCCTGGTACCCTGGTCTCGGTTTCTGTTTGGATCGTGTCCAGCCAGGAGTCCTGTTCGGTTTCCAGCTCCATCGGCCAGTCCTTGGAACTCCCCTGTATCTCGGCGGTGCCAGTATCTGTCCCTTGTGGTACCGTGAGTCTGTGGCTCTGCCACATTCTGCATCAGAAGCCGCATCTTTATTCTTTTGGGTTACTTTTGCGGTGGTTTCCGCGCAGTCCTTTGTTAGTTTGCGACAGAGTCGCTTTAGGCGGCTAGGCCGCTATACTTTGGTTTACTTGTCTGGTAACGACAGGCGTCGTAAAGGTGGGTCTTCTCGCTAGCCTTCGTTTTTGTGTTTTTGTACTGGCGGCAGCGCCGCACATACTGGTTTGTTTATTTCTCATTTTGCAGTCTCCTTAGCCATAGCTAGTTTTCCCCTTACTCACTTGCAGTCTCAGGTGGTGCCTTGTCACCTTATAAGACCTGGGGACATCGGAGTCTGGGTGGACCTAATTCGCCCATTCAAACGTGGCTGCTATAGGCAGAAGTCTAGCACTGCAGGCACCATCCGACCACTGGGAGGAGTCAGGGGTAGGGTCGGAGTTGATGCGACAATCCAACCCAAACAGCAGCTCTGCACACGAGTTCTGGAATCCCCCCCCCAGTAGCCACCCAATTGCCAGAGTTCCAGCAGATCCGGGCCCTAGCCAATATGATGCCCTAGGCAAGCCCAAAAAGGGGGGTGTTCTTGCTGGGAAGGGGCATGCCCACACAATAGTTCCCCCAATTAAAATTATGCCACACAGTAGTGCAACTTTAATCACATTTTATCATGTGATAGTGTCCCTAATTCATGTTACATCACACAGTAGTACCACTTTACCTTATAAACGTTACTCCTCACAGTAATGCCCCTTATTCACATTACATCACACTAAATTGCTCCTTATTCACATTACACCACACCATTTTGCTCTTTATTCACATTAGACCATACAGTAGTGCTCTTTCTAATATTCTTTACGCTACGCCACACAGAAGAGCACCTTACACATATGACACACATTAGTAAAGCATTTATAAACCTAATACCACACATAAAAATAATACCCCTTACACATATGACATACATTATTAATGTCCTTATAAACATAATGAGCCTTACACATTATGCCAACCTTTATTAATGCCCTTACACATATGCCGCACATAACTAATGCCCTTATACACATAATGACACACATAATGTCCCTTTCACATATGCCGCACATTATTAGTGCACTTATACACATAATGGCACACATAGTGTCCTTTACACGTTTGCAGCACATTATTAATGCATTTATACATATGGCACACATAATGGCCCTTACACATATGCCGAACACTACTGCACTACCAAACCACCTGCGCACAGCACCCACATGGCCGCTAACACTGTGACCTCTGCCTCTGCTTGGATACAGATGTGTCCTCATACATCTTGCCTCAATACGACATGCAGCAGAAGAAGCCTGGCATGAGTCAGCTGGCAGCTCTGCTAATATCGGATGCTTTTTTTTCATGAAAATGCATATTATTTGCATTACAATGTGGCTAGGATGCACAAGCAGTTTCTGCTGATTAAAGTGATATCCAGTATACCTATATTGTGTGAGCGACTGTGACTGTATCTGCATACGAAATGCTACGTTACAGTGATTTCCAGGAATACACTGTCATGTAGCATTTCGTATGCAGATACAGCTGCAGTCACACAGAATATAGGCATGCCGCATATCATTTTAATCAGCAGAAGCTGCTTGTGCCCCTAGGCATGCCAAATGCCCTAGGCATTTGCCTAGTTTGCCTATGCATAGGGCTGACTCTGAGTTCCAGTACTCGTTTCCTAACACTATGTTTTCAGATCTGGGTAGTGAGGGTGTTACAGCTCTGTTTGGAATTTGTATAGCTATTAGTCTGAGCTAGGTGTATGGTAAAGACTTGATCTTGGACTCGGTCTTCGTCTACTACTATAGGTTGGGGTTAGTTACAGTTGTACCTAATGTTAGAAGTATATAAGGGAAATGATCCATAGGATCCTTCCCCTCTACTGCCCTCTTGCATGTGGGCCGACAGATGCCAGGAAGAGCTCCTATCAGAGCCCTGGTAGCGGCAAGTAAATAATAATACTTTTAGGTTAATAAGAATTCCTTATTGCCTTGAGTTGCATCTAAGGAATCCTTATTATCTGGAGCTAGCTGCATCTATTAATAAATATGCCCCTGAAAGAGAGACAGAGAAAGTGGGGAGAACAGTGACATGGATACCCAGAAAGATGAAAATCTGAGAGGAGAGTAAAGGTGTGTACACACGGTGAGATTTTTTCTTGAGATTTTGACTATATAGTCAAAATCGCAAGAAAAGTTAGTGCAAATCGCAAGGTGAAAGTCACCTTGCGATCCCGATGCGCGGCCCCGCCAGGTCGGCATCGCAAGAAAAGATAGACTGTGCAGGCAAGTCAATCCTTGCTAGATCGGTGTGCTATCTAGTTCATCTCACATGTCAATGACATCTCACATAAGCCAAAATCTCACATAAGCCAAAATCGTAAGCACACATAGTCCATATCTCAAGAAAAGTTAGTCAAAATCTGTCCTATCTGGGCTCCGGGGAGTTCAAGGGAAATCGCAAGTAAAAATCGAACATAGCAAGGATCTCACCGTGTGTACACACCCGGGGAGAATAAAAGGAATGACAAAGGGGGTGGGGGCAGCGGGAGGACACAGACAACCCAGGCAATGTCTGCAGCAAAAGCTACTATTACATATCACATCATATTTGTACACAAAAAAGAGAAACAATACATTAATTCTCAAGTTAACGACCACACGGCAAACATTATTCGTTAGTGCCACAGGGTGTATGCAGCACCGTCTAAGAGGTAACAAACAATGTACAGCGTACAGTGTACAGCATACATACAATGCATAAGAGTGAACAGTGTGAACGCATAAATACAAGTATTCCAATAAAGCCACAGACAAAGTGTAACAAGTACAAGGCAAGAGTCGTCAGACAGTGCTAACTTCAACAGTAAATAGCCCATAAAAGTAAATTAATAGGAACTTTTATCTCAGGTATGTTTTTCTCATATTTATTCAAGCATCTTCCACAACTGAAGACTGAAAGCAGTCCAGAGGGGGTGTTAGAAATCTCTGTATATAGAGATAATTCAGTTTAGGAAATACAGTATCTCTGTTGCTTTCTCAGTTGCAGTTGAAGGTGCAGTTGGATTTGGAGAGGAGACTACATGAAGCAGAAGAGGCTCTAAGGAGGCTGGAGGTGGGCTTGAATTCTGCAGTACTAAACCAGGACAAAGAGGAGAAGATGAGGGCCGACGTTAGTCACTTGAAAAGTATGTATAATCATGTGTGGAGGAATACCAGTCTTTGGTGGATTCTTACATGGTCTAGGAAACATGGTGATGTTTAGTGCAGTACATTGGTGGTCATTCCGAGTTGTTCGCTCGTTGCTGTTTTTCGCAACGCAGCGATTAGGTTGGAAATGCGCATGCGCATGGTACGCAGCGCGCATGCGCTAAGTTTTTTAACACAAAACTTTGTAGATTTGCTGGTGATCGTGCGGCGCTTTTCAGTCGCTCTGCTGAACGGTGAGTGATTGACAGGAAAGGGGCGTTTCTGGGAGGTAACTGAGCGTTTTCCGGGAGTGTGCTAAAAAAACACAGGCGTGCCAGGGAAAAACGCAGGAGTGGCTGGAGAAACGGGGAGTGGATGGCCGAACGCAGGGCGTGTTTGTGACGTCAAACCAGGAACTACACGGACTGAGCTGATCGCAATCTAGGAGTAGGTCTGGAGCTACTCAGAAACTGCAGGGAATTATTTAGTAGCAGTTCTGCTAATCTTTCATTCGCAATTCTGCTATGCTAAGATACACTCCCAGAGGGCGGCGGCCTAGCGTGTGCAATGCTGCTAAAAGCAGCTAGCGAGCGAACAACTCGGAATGACCACCATTGTTCATGCAGTTCTGAAAACAGATCTACAAGGAGTAGGAAAATACCAGAGACAACGGAGGATACGTTTCTGAGAAGATCTGATCTTTAAAGGTACATTTGAATTTGAAGCCCGGCTAAAATATTCTACACATAGGTAATGAATTCCTTTGGAAGAGGGTGTAAATGATGCTTTTTGTACAAAAGCTTTAGGTCAGAGGATGCGTAGAATGAGTTCAAAGATAAGTAGTAGAAAAGAGCATTGTGGAAGACAGTAAGAGCTAGTGCCTACTGACACAGTGTAAGATCAGTTATGTAAGTTATATAGGTCATACTACAATTGGAAAGGACAAGAGGAAAAGACAAAAAAACCCTTGTTTGGGAGCACTCATTTGAAAAATTAGGATAATATGTATAATGAAAAGATATTAAGACATAACCTTTATTTTAATCCTTGAATAAAAAGAAAGAAATGTTGGACAAAAATTAGGGCTCGTGTGTATAAAAAATCTTGTTTAACCTTTTTAGCAAATGAGGTAGAAGATGATAAAAATGGTGAAAATATCAGTGGAGTAGTAAGGGATACCAAATGGTCTCGTGGAGATGCAGGGTATCCAGAAAGTCACTGTACTGGCCTGAATTATGGATATCATTGATGAAGGCAGTATAGGCAAAATTCTGAATTGGGTCTAAAATAAATCTCAAAGGGAATGCGAAAAAGGTGAAGCAAGGACTGTGATCAAACTTCCCTTAGTGGAAGAGGGAGGGGTTGTTGGGGGATTGAATGTGATGGGGTGAGTAACATTGGGCCCACTGCACCTGGTATTCTCAGGAGGTTTCCCGTCCTGGTACTGGCCAGGCCGTACCTTTTAGGCTTCCGAGATCAAATGAAATCGGGCCCACTGCACCTGGTATTCTCGGCCATACTACCCTGAATACGCCCGATCCTGTCCAATCTCGGAATTAAGCAGGTATGGCCTGGTCAGTATTGGGAAGGGGAACCTCCTGAGAATACCAGGTGCAGTGGGACACTTTTAAGAGAAGAACTTACATCCCATAAACCCTCTTACACACTCTCCAATCTGGAAAAATTGTCTCAGACCAACATGGTATTGACTCACTAGAGTACAGAAAAAAGAAGTATTTCTCCCTCTTTTTTCATTTTTTATTGATCACGGCCCACTGCCTTACTACCTCGAATACGCCCGATTTCATTTGATCTCGGAAGCCTAAAAGGTACGGCCTGGCCAGTACCAGGACGGGAAACCTCCTGAGAATACCAGGTGCAGTGGGCCCAATGTTACTCACCCCATCACATTCAATCCCCCAACAACCCCTCCCTCTTCCACTAAGGGAAGTTTGATCACAGTCCTTGCTTCACCTTTTTCGCATTCCCTTTGAGATTTATTTTAGACCCAATTCAGAATTTTGCCTATACTGCCTTCATCAATGATATCCATAATTCAGGCCAGTACAGTGACTTTCTGGATACCCTGCATCTCCACGAGACCATTTGGTATCCCTTACTACTCCACTGATATTTTCACCATTTTTATCATCTTGTACCTCATTTGCTAAAAAGGTTAAACAAGATTTTTTATACACACGAGCCCTAATTTTTGTCCAACATTTCTTTCTTTTTATTCAAGGATTAAAATAAAGGTTATGTCTTAATATCTTTTCATTATACATATTATCCTAATTTTTCAAATGAGTGCTCCCAAACAAGGGTTTTTTTGTCTTTTCCTCTTGTCCTTTCCAATTGTAGTATATCCTACAAAATTCCTGGGAGCACCGCCAATTATTAGCAGTTCTAGATCTACTTAATAACTGCATGTATATTGGTATATCATTGTTAACATTTATTTTTGTACGTTAGCTATATTATTTAACTAGTGCGGTTCCACAAAATACATGTTCCTAAGTTATATAGGTCTACTGACAGCTGGAAACTTTGTACTTGATGCAGAATTGGATGAAAATCTGGTTATATATGCATATATTCACCTGTACGCAGAGATGTACACATCTTATTATGCCCCTGCACCCTATATGCGCACTTTCTTTATACTAGTCACCATAACCAGTGCACAATGGTATTTGCCTTATACTAGGCACAAAAGATACCATTATAGCATCAATTGTAAATGCAGTTTTGCTAAAAATGCAGTCGTATAATTCTAGAGCGTATGCATTGTGAAAACATGAAATACAAAGTGTAACGGACAGGGGAACAGGAACCATCTCTTGGGGTAGGTGGCAGGATGCAGCAGCTGACAGATCACACAAGTCATTTGGTTTGGTGCAACCGACCTCAACTAGTTCTATTGTGCAGAGAAATAGAAATAAAATCTAAATAAATACCTTGTCATCTAGCGCTAACCATACACAGGATATACTAGCTCACTAAAAAAAAGTTTTGATCAGGCACCGCTCACTGGATTTTAAGAGCAGGTTTCTCTCACAGAGACTCCATAGTCTCTCCTTTTCCCCAAGCAGTGTGAGAGAGCAATGATCAGGCTGACTGCCTTTTTAATACACCCTTACAGCTGAAATCCTTAATTAGCCTTCTCTGAGGGTAAAAGTTAAGAAGACCAGAACTGGGCCTAAATGGATGGAGAACCCACCTTCTCTTCTCACATGTAACCCCAGGATCCTATTCCAGTTCTAACCAAAAACTCTCAGCAGAACCACACAATATTCCTGGGGTTTTAAAACACAAGGTAAGAAACCTGGGGTAAATATATCTGCCTTCCAAAACTATTCCAGTGATCTTGTGACAAAAGTTACTATAAAAGAAATACACACTTTTAACATTTTATATAATTCAAAGTATTATTTATATAGTCAAAATACTTGGATATGTAGTATATATCTGTAAGTTCCTATGACTAAATTACAATATCAATACGATAATCCAATTAGTTCCAAACACACCAGAGCATGTCCTGGTCAACACTCGCAACAGCTGCTGTGATGCATTGCTTCAGATTGTTTACACTTACAGGAAGTGGAGGAACAAGAAAAAAATCACAGCTGGGATGAAAGTTTTTACGACTGCAACTGTTCATGACATCATCATTGCGTGATGGCTGTTACGCCGGTAGAGAAGGCTTTTTATATGCTAGAATTAGCGAAAAACAGACTCTGTTAATGTTGTACAGCGGCATTTTAGAAAACGATATTGGAAATCTATAACTGGAGCAAGAAATTTACGAACATTGGTTGATTATGCAAAGGGAAAAGTTCTGGGAGTCCACTTGTATCAGAGGAACAAGTAGTTCTTGTCCATGAGTTCTACACGCACAGGGGAAGGGAGAAAGAGGGGAGAGGAAAAGAAAAAAAAAGAAGAAGGTCTCCGACGAGCCAGGGATTGGGTAGATGGAAAGAAGAGAAGAGGTCGAGGGAAAGTGAGAGCGAGAGAAAATAAAAAAAGGGGAGGGGGGAGTTAGTGGGAGGAGCAATACTATACTATGGCTGAGTTTTGGGCTTAATGAAGACCTGGGAGAGTGGAATTATGGAGGTTGTACCAGGGGAGCCAAGTGGAATGGAATTTTTGTACCGTGTTGTGTTGAAGACTAGTGATGTATTCCATGTTTGCGATGAACCAAATCCTGTTCGTTAGTGCTTGCCGGCTGGGAGCTTTTGGAGCTTTCCAGTTGCGTGCTATTTGGTATTTGGCTGCACAAGAGACATGAAGAATCAATTTATTAGAATCTCTGGGGATGTGGTCAATTGGGGCACAGAGGAGTAAATTGATAGGTGAGAAAGTCATTGTTTGGTTAAGTAATTGGTTGAGGATAGTACAGACCATCTCCCAAAAGCGAGCAATTTCTGGGCAGGACCACCAGACGTGATAAAACGTGCCCACTTGTCCGCAATTCCTCCAACAGAGATTTGTAGTATTGGGATAGATTCTATGCAGTCGCTCTGGCACCAAATACCATCTCGCATATATTTTGTAAGAATTTTCACGGATGGCCACACTGATGGAGCATCGTGAAATCGTGTTACGGATAGTATTCCACTCCTTTTCCTCGAGATGGAGACCTAGGTTTGTAGCCCAGGCCATTTCGTGTGGTTCAAGGGGGGGAGGTACGGGATTCAGGACGGATTTATATATGAGAGAGATGGTACCCCTGTCAGTAGGACCATGTATACAAAGTCTTTCGATAAGAGAAGGGACTGGTAATGGGTATGTTAAGTGTAGGGAGAAAATAAAGTGACAGATTTGTAAGTATTGATAATACAAAGAGTTGGGGAGGTCATATGTGTTCTGTAGGTCAGAAAATGATTTGATAGCATGGGCCCTGTGAATTGGTGATGTCTGGTGACACCTGCGGAGATCCAAGGTTGAGCCATCCCCTGAGAGAGTCCCGGAGAGAATATGGAGTTGTTCCAAATAGGAGTTAGGGGGGACGGGTAATTAGTTAGTTTCAGCCTTTTATTTAGGGACTCCCAACTTCTTAGTGTTAACTCTACTGTGGGTGAAGAGTGGTGGAATTGAGGAAACTGTTTGCGAGGTAGCCAGGGTAGATAAGAGACTGATGGGACACCTATTAGGTCACTTTCTAGGTCCATCCATCGTTTAGTGTGCCTCGGGGCATGCCAAGCAACCATTTGACTCAGCTTGGTTGCGTTAAAATAACGCTGGAGGATGGGAAGGCCCAGACCACCGTTCTGGGAGTGTTTGGCTAGAATAGTTCGTCGGAGTCTAGGTTTTTTGTGGTTCCATATAAATTTGCATAGTAGAGTTTGGAGGTTATTGAGGGTTTGCGGAGGAACTTGAATTGAGAGTGTCTGAAATAAATATAGGCGTTTGGGAAGTGCGTTCATTTTTTAATTGCATTAATACGTTCGACCCAAGAGAGAAAATACGCTTCCCATTTCTGAACATCTTTGAGAATAGAATTAATAATCGGGGGGGTGGGGGGGGGGGGTAGTTAGCACGATAGAGGGAGTTGTAGGATTTAGTGATGGAGACCCCCAAGTATTTGAGTGAGTGTCTACGCCAGGAGAAATCAAAGTTTGTTTGCAATTGGGACTTAGTACGTTTGGGAATGTGTAGAGAAAGGGCCTCGGATTTTGTTTGATTGATTTTATATCCTGAAAGATTACCGTATATAGGGGGTCATTCCAAGTTGTTCGCTCGTTATTTTTTTCTCGCAACGGAGCGATTAGTCGCTAATGCGCATGCGCAATGTCCGCAGTGCGACTGCGCCAAGTAAATTTGCTATGCAGTTAGGTATTTTACTCACGGCATTACGAGTTTTTTTCTTCGTTCTGATGATCGTATTGTGATTGACAGGAAATGGGTGTTTCTGGGCGGAAACTGGCCGTTTTATGGGTGTGTGCGAAAAAACGCTACCGTTTCTGGGAAAAACGCGGGAGTGGCTGGAGAAACGGAGGAGTGTCTGGGCGAACGCTGGGTGTGTTTGTGACGTCAAACCAGGAACGACAAGCACTGAACTGATCGCAGTTGCCGAGTAAGTCTGGAGCTACTCAGAAACTGCTAAGAAGTGTCTATTCGCAATTCTGCTAATCTTTCGTTCGCAATTTTGATAAGCTAAGATTCACTCCCAGTAGGCGGCGGCTTAGCGTGTGCAAAGCTGCTAAAAGCAACTTGCGAGCGAACAACTCGGAATGACCCCCCTAGATAGTTCACGGAAGAGGTTCGGAAGGGAAATGTTCGGGTTCGTCAGTGTGAGAAGGATATCGTCAGTGAACAGGGAAAGGGTGTACTGAGTTCGGTTAATTGAGATTCCAGATATATCTGGGTTAGCCCGAATACGACATGCGAGGGGTTCAATTATAAGTGCAAAAATAAGAGGGGATAGTGGGCATCCCTGATGGTGTATGCATTTTGATCACATCTACGCTTACAACGGGAGTTACAGAACTGGACTGTAACGGGGCATTCTCGCATAGGCAAATCACACTGAGGGTGTGTCGGCAGGAGTGCCAGATATGAGCGTATATGCCTGCTTCCAGGTATTTCATTTGCACCTAGTGTAGGGTTTGGGGCAAGGTGCAATGATGATGATGTCTAGTATCACACAAAGTATACAGAGAGGGGTCGAACGTACTGCAAGATGCTTAATACGGCCTAATTCCATACAACTCTGCATCAGGACTGAAACCTTTATCAATTTCTTACATGCCCTGCCATTTTGCAAATATTCTTCTGTGTATCATCTGCAAACATACATCTATCGTAGCTGCAAGTAATGCTGCTAATAAATACATGGGACCCAGGACTGCTCCCTGGGATTCTCCACTAGCGTAACTCCGATGGTTGATGGTCACACAAGTGATCCGATCCTGCGTCTTCGCACACAACAGCGGATCACAGAAGCGGGCAGGAGGCTTCTATTTACACAAGTCACCTCCTGCAGCTTTACCATAACTTAGCAGTAGCAGCTGCGACATGTCACAGAGAAGCACAAATCAGTTTTATGTTTTACATTTTATAAAATATGTGTGTTCAGCATAGGGCACTTGCATTTCTTAGCATTTACTTTGTTTTTTTATATCATGCACTTACAAAATAATTCATAGTCCTTATTTAGTATAATGTCTCAAACAAAAATTAAAGATGCCTTTAAGAAAGAAGGAGAGTTGAGACAACGTTGGGAGTGTAAGAGCGTTTGCAAATGGTCATGACCCCTTCGCTTTCTGTGTTTCCTGCAGAGTTTTTTGAAGAATGTATAAGGAATGCAGAGATTGAGGCAATGAAACCTGCGATAATGAAGAATTCTGTTTATGTGCCAAGAGCAGCCACCAGGCGCATTAAAAGCTGCCGCTTTCATCACCAGAGACCCAGCTTCGCACGATGTAAGTTACTCCTTATCCCACTGTTCTTCAGTCTAGTGTCCTATATGAATATTCAGTCTGTGACTCTGCAGCTATTGTTGAACTACATGTCTCAGCATGTTGTGACTGTTATGAGACTTGTAGTTCAGCTGTAGCTGGGGAGACGCTGGTTTCCTAAGACCGATCCTTAGGATATATCTGATTGGCATGCAGTAAAGGTAATTTAATGGCAACATATGTGATTCAGCAGCACATTTATTTGAACACAAGTGCACCAATGTCACCACCTTTCACAGACATAGATGCACATACACTTTCTAATTATTGGGAGTGCCCCTGTGTGGATGCTTTGTGTGGCCATATGTGGGCCCAGATGGGAAAGATATAACTGGAAAAAGTTACTGAAAAGTTTTACCTATTAGCTCCTGTGGCTGAAGCCGTGTTGATGCACTAAAGCAGAGGTTCTCGGGGGGCGTGGCTATGCTGGGCATGGAGTAGCACGTACTGTGCTGAGCTCTCCTGCCTAATCATCCTTAAAATCATCCTGCAGTCTCCCCCCCGGGGTTAAGAAGTGCCCTGGACATACCTTGTCGTCTGGTGCACCCATAGGACAGTTTCTGGCCAGCGGGACGACTCCGGCCTGGCTGCTGTCGCGCCACGTGGGACGCGGTGTCCGTGGTGGCGGGGATCGGCGCGCTCTGTCTGCACTGCCTGTCGGGCTCCCGGGGAGAGATCTACGGCGGTAAGCGCCCCCTGCTCTCCTTCTTGTTGCCGCCTGTGCCTGCTACCGTAAGTGCGGTCTCCCCTGCTCCGGCCGCGGCTGGCCCTGCTACTTCCGGTCGGCGGCTGGGAGACGCGCACAGAGCCTGCTCCAGTCCGCTCCCCCACTCGTCCTTGCCTGACACACTCTGGGCCGTGCTGCTGCTGCCACTGCTCTCCTGCTCCACAGGATAGGGCACTGTGGGGGGAAATAAAAAAAAAAATATATATAAATTAAAAACAAAACAACAACAAAAAAAAACAAAACAAAAAAAAAAACTAACTGCATCATAAGCCTCCGGCTGCAGTATCTGAGAACCCCTGCTGGGGCTAATATATGACATTCCAGTGTGGGGCTTGGGAGATGAGGAATTAGGCTCCCACCCATTGTCCTTATAACTGCTCAGTGCTCCTGGATCTCGGCCCCCTCTGCTGCTTATTCCCTGACAAAAATATACTGTGACTTTTTCTCTTTTCATTATATATATCCAGCTGGAGGCTGCTGGTCTACCACTGTGTGATTCCTGATTTGTTGATCTAGCACTGTCTGGAGGCTTACCTGCTTGATTTACCATAACTCTCTCATATAGTGCTGCAACTCCCTGTAGGGGTGACTATAACGAATACTATGGGGAAGACTTCTCAGGCTGCGGCCAAGCTTGAAAAATACGCTAGAAATCCTCCCGCGCAAAATAAGAGAATGGGGGGGTCGCAGGACGGATCCTCTCCCCCCTCCCCGGCTACAAGTGCGGGCTCCGGCCCTCCAGAGACCTCAGAGGATGCTATCCAAAGGGTACTGGACGCAGTTAATGCCAGCGAAGGCAGGCTGGCCGAAAAGATCACTCAGGTGCAATCAGATCTCTCCTTAATTCATCAGGATCTACAACGAGTTAGAGAGAGAGTGGGGGAGGCGGAAACCCGCATTTCTACTGTCGAGGACACTGTGGCCCCGCTTGGCCGACGCACCACTGCCCTTGAATCCCAGATGTCGGAGGTGCAGAAAAAATTGACCAATATGGAGGGGCGCCTGAGACGGAATAACATTCGGTTTGTAGGCTTGCCGGAAAAGGAGGAGGGTGATGCACCTGAGCAGTTTTTGGAGAAGTGGCTTACAGATTTCTTTGGGACGGATGCTTTTACATCACACTACGCGGTGGAACGAGCACATAGAATCCCTATGCGGCCATTGCCGCCGGGGGCCCCTCCCCGTACACTTATAGCTAAATTCCTCCACTTCAAGGATCGGGACAAGGTACTCACCCTGGCACGCACCAAAGGCCCACTTAAGTGGAATGGTACCCGGATCTCTGTATTTCCTGATTTTGCGGTTGACGTCCAGAAGGAGAGAGCCCAGTTCCTTCCAATTAAGAGACGTCTCCGGGAGCTCAATCTCCCTTATGCTATGCTCTTTCCCTCAAAGTTGCGGGTGGTCGCAGGAGGAGAGACTAAATTCTTTTTGACCCCGCGGGAGGCGGCGACGTGGCTTGACCGGCAGTTCCCGGCAGGGCGCGCTCTGGCAAATGACTGAATGTCGCAGCTGCCCGTTGGCTGGGCTGCGATTTATGTCATTAAGTATTTGTGTATACAGCTACTGCATTAATGTTTATTGACTTTTCCTACTAGGTCATCGATACAGCCTTTATTGGTAATATACTAAATGTTGCATTTGATATCGGGTCCCTGCATGATCGGGGATCGGGTGCTTATTTGGCCCTGGGGGGGGTTAGGTTATGGCGGGGGAGCAATGCCTGCTTGAGACCGCTGTATTTTTTGTCCTCTTTACTAGTCATTTAGTTGTTGGGAGGGGTTTTTTGGGATTAGGTATGCCACAGTTCGGGCCGGTATACAGGGTGGGGGGTTGTATGGGGGGGAAGGTAGGATTTAATGGGTGGTTGTTTTATAAGCATTGCTGTGGCGACATGTTTAGAGAAATTTTTTGCAGGCGGTTACTTTTTTGTCTCTTTCAAATACCTTCAATGTTGCGGGCACATCTAGCACTTGGTGCTATTATGTATTATGGCATCACTTAGTCTAAAAATTTTATCCTGGAATGTGCGGGGCCTTAATGACAAAATTAAAAGGGCCCTGGTGCTTCGGCAGATTAGGCAGTATTCCGCGGATGTTGTTTGTCTTATGGAGACGCACCTGGAGGGAGCCAAAGTTCTATCTCTTAAAAAGCCATGGATTGGGTGGCTATATCACTCCACTCATACCTCCCATTCCAGAGGCGTCTCCATTCTGATCCGTAGATCTGTCCCGTTTGTTTTGGACCAGGCCCAGGTAGATCAATGGGGACGATATATTTTTCTTAAATGTCAAATAAACTCCATGTCTTTATTATTGTTAGCTATTTACATACCTCCACCGTACTCCCCGGAGGTTCTACGCAAGGCTGCTGATTTTATGTCCCTTTACCCCAATATTCCCACTGTCTGCACTGGGGACTTTAATAATGTCATGGATCTTAGAGTGGATAGATTCAGCACCAATGCTACTGTGCCTCGCCCACGTCCGGGTAACTTTGCTCTGCTAGTGGAGGGTATGGGTTTGGTGGACGTCTGGAGGGTGCGGCATCCAGCTGCTCGACAGTTCTCCTGCTTCTCCCCTACTTACTCCTCCTTTTCTAGGATTGATATGGCCCTGGTCTCCCCCTGTTTAGTTCCCAAGATTGTTGATATCCAGTATGCAACTAGAGGTATCTCTGACCACTCACCAGTACTGTTGAATCTGGATATTGGGGGTACCCGGGGTCAGTCGTTTTGGAAATTTAACTCATTCTGGCTCTCACAGATGGGCACTGGAGCGGAGCTTGAGCTTGCTTGGCGGGAGTTCTTGGAGCTGAATGGGGGTACTGCTGGGCCAGCAATCCTCTGGGAAGCATTTAAAGCATTTATACGTGGTTCCCTAATTAGACGGGTTGCTACTTTAAAAAATGGCTACAAACGCCAAGAGGTGGAACTTGAGGCTTCCTGTAGGTCCCTAGAAATCCAATATTTGCAAGATGGATTGGTTGCCTCCAAGGACGCATGGTTGCTTGCGCAGTCCAAATGGAGGAGCTGTCTATCTGATAAAGCCAAATACCGTTTGCTGTATGCCCAACACTCTTATTATGCTACAGGCGATAGACCTGGTACTTATCTAGCACATTTAGCGGCGGCAGATAAATTCTCTAATACTGTCCTTGCGATAGGCGGGGATGATGGTGTAACTTATGTAAAAACCCCGGAAATAGCGGACCAATTTGTTGCCTATTATAAAAGTCTGTATAGTACGAGACTAACGGCCGATTCAACGGAAATAAATGATTATCTTGTTGGTTTACCATTGCCCTCGCTCTCTAATGTGGCGGTTGAATTCCTGGACTCCCCTTTGTCATTGACGGAGATTGAAACAGCCATCAAATCATTTCCTGGAGGCAAGGCACCAGGGCTAGATGGAATTCCTATTGAGCTATATAAGAAGCATATTGACTTTTATGGCCCTAGATTACTTGCTCTGTTCAATGACTTGTTGGAGTTGGGGTCGCTGCCAGATTCCATGACTGAGGCTTTGATAATAGTGCTATTGAAACCGGATAAGAACCCAGAGCGGGTAGATTCATATAGACCTATCTCGCTACTTACAACTGATATCAAGGTGTTAGCAAAGATCCTGGCACTTAGACTCAACTCCGTTATTACCCAAATTATACACACAGATCAGACTGGTTTCGTGCCGGGGCGGTCCACTCTAACTAACCTTAGGCGCTTGTTCACACACTTACAGGGCCCTCGCGAGGACGCCGACACTTCTGTTGTAGTGTCCCTCGACGCTGCTAAAGCTTTTGATTCAGTGGAGTGGGCGTTCTTGTGGGGGTCTATGGCCCGCTTCGGTATTGGACCACGCTTTATACGGTGGGTCAAGTTACTTTACTCCGCACCATCAGCCAGGGTCTCGATAAATGGATTCATTTCCTCTGCATTCCCTCTGGCTAGGGGTACAAGACAGGGCTGCCCGCTATCCCCTATCCTTTTTGCTCTAGCAGTGGAGCCTTTGGCGTGCTTGCTGCGTTCTGACTTGCGGGTGGGGGGGTTCCGGGTGGGCCCCACCACGGACAAGATTGCTCTATACGCGGATGATATTCTGCTGTTTATATCAGACTACTGCAATACCATGCCGCACGTGTTACGTATTATAGACACCTATGGCGGGTATTCTGGCTTGTCCATAAATTGGGATAAGTCCTGCATATTGCCCTTTCGGGGTAATTGTCCTGGGGCTCCGCTCGTGGCCCTACCTCTTCGTTGGGTGGACTCATTCAAGTACTTAGGAATCTGGGTCACAAATAATCCTTCTCAATACTTTTCCCTAAATATAAAACCTCACATGGATTATTTGCACTCCCGTATTGCGGTGTGGGGGACTTTACCTCTAACCATAACGGGTAGAATTAATTTAGTGAAAATGGTGGCCCTGCCTAAGTTGCTGTATGCGCTACAGCACTCCCCTGTTTATCTCCCATTAAAAACCTTTAGGAGAATAGATAGTCTTCTGTCCTCTATCGTATGGTCTAAACGCCGGGTCAGAATAAAATTGGACACCCTCACGCGCCCACGTGACTCTGGGGGCCTGAGCCTCCCTAAATTCAGATTATATTATCTAGCGGCACAAATGGTACATATTAGTAAGTGGTTACATGATCCTGATAGAGATGAATTGATTTCCCGAATTCTCTATATAACAGATCGGAACTGCACCCCATTACAACTACTGTTGAGTGATAATGTATCGCTACTTAACCTTCCCGTTGTCAAGCAAGCAATTATGGTATGGAGACAGACGCATAGATTACTCCATGGAGAGGGTTGGGATCCGGAAACGCCTCTAGCCTATGCACATTCTTTTAACGAGCTTACATCGCTGCAGATGAGGGAGGTCTGGAGCAGCCGGGGAGTGCAGTCTATTGGGCAATTGTATCATATGGGTGTATTTAAGTCTTTCCAACAATTACAGGAGGATTATAATATTCCTACCTTCTATTTTTATCGATATCTACAACTCCGCCATGCTTGTCAAACTCAATTTGCAAACGCTCCCCTGATGCTACGGGACACACCAGTAAGGGAACTATTTGTTAAGCTTCAAAATTGCACTATTTCCATATTTTATTCGGCTCTACTACGTGCTTATCATTGTGAGACCCTTCTTTCTCTTAAATCTAGATGGGAAAGTGATCTGGGGCCCATATCTAATGATACCTGGGAGGATGCATTGGGTGCCTCTAGACTAGCGACCACAGCGGTCCGCTACCAACAGGTGCATCTGTTTGTTTTACATAGAGTCTATATTACTCCTGAGAGGTTAATGAGATTCGGAGGAAGAGTGGATTCTAAATGCCCCAAGTGTACTCTAGATGGTGGCACCTTTTGGCACATGATTTGGTCCTGTAGGATAGTTAATACCTTCTGGCAGGATGTACTCAAGATTATGGTTTCCACTGGTATACCTGCTGATGTGCTGACCCCCCCTGTATGTGTGCTGGCGGTGGTGGACGAGGAGTTGCTGGATGCCCCCTCCAGGCGTTACGTTATTAATTTGTGTGCTCTTGCACAGGTTTCTATAGCCCGATCGTGGATGGCACCTGATGGCCCAGATATTGACTCATGGATTGCTTTAGTGAATACTACAGTGGCGCATGAAAGATTTGTCTGTGTCCAGGAAAGCCATTACTAAATATTATGCGATATGGGATAGATGGTTGTCATCACCATATGTTGGGGGCGCCTGCATAACAATATCTGCGGATGCAAGTTTAGCCTCAACATAATCACCCCGAAGCTACCTGATGAGGCTAGGAAATTGCACTGCTTGCACAATATTGATATTTACTATATAGCTCACCCGAGACACCGCTTCCTTTATTTTGATATGGTTGTATTCAGTGGCTCTGGAGAGCTATACTTTATTATGGCTTTTTGTATATAGGGTGTATGTATATGTATGTATATATATATGTATATATGTATGTAGGTGTATGTATGCGTATAGATATATATACAGGTGAAGTGGCGTGTCCGCCAGGTTTAATATCTAATGCCAACCGTTTATGATTATAAGTATATGTTTGTGTATGTAACCCTATATGTTGATTGATACTACTGTCGACAGCAATGCTTTAGGTTTAAGTTGTATTAATGTTTTGTAACCTGAACAAAAAAGAAAAAATTTCAATAAAAATTGTTGAATTTAAAAAAAAAAAAAGCAGAGGTTCTCAAACTCGGTCCTCGGGAGCCCACACAGTGCATGTTTTGCAGGTAACCCAGCAGGTGCACAGGTGTATTAATTACTCACTGACACATTTTAAAAGGTCCACAGGTGGAGCTAATTATTTCACTTGCGATTCTGTGAGGAGACCTGCAAAACATGCACTGTGTGGGCCCCCGAGGACCGAGTTTGAGAACCTCTGCACTAAAGTGACTAAACCATGCATTTGCACAAGAATAGTCACATTACTTTTTTGGAAGCAGTAAAAAATTACCTGTATTTGGTTTAGGGTTGGACCCATCTTGGCCCAAGCATAGTCAAAAATATTTGGTTGCAAAAATCGCCTCAACCCCCACCATTTGGATTAAACCAGGCTAAACAAACCCAACTTTATTGTACAACAACCACCAATGGACAGTGGAGAAAACCTGCCCAAGGCATGTTTTGCACTTGAAAGGTGTGTGCAAATCATACTTGCCTACCTGACCCTCTCCATGAGGGAGAAAATGCTCTGTTCCTGGACTTTCCTGGTAATGTATGATTGCCATCACCTGTGGTGAGCTAGTTAATTGATAAGAAAGGTGTTTCACCACAGGTGATGGCAATCATACATTACCAGGAAAGTCCAGGAACAGAGCATTTTCTCCCTCATGGAGAGGGTCAGGTAGGCAAGTATGGTGCAAATACAGACTGAAATTGAAGGAATGCAACCAACTCCCACAGTGTACACTATTGGTTCTCACTGTTTTATTTTTTGGGGGTTTCAGATGTAAAACTTCCAAGGAGAATACTTGACACATTTGGGTATTATAGGGAACCAGAATTAATGTTTAATATTCCTTATGAAACATTTGTACATCTGAGATATACATGATACTGAGATGAGTGCAACACAACATATACACATACTGTAAGTACTGTGCACATTTTTCGGTGCTCCACAAAAAGGAAGTTAATAAGAAAATAATGCACCCTGGTGGACTGTTGTGAATATGCTTTGAAGGCTGGTGTAGTATTCATTATCCTTGAACTACATAGCATATCTGTGTTGGCCATTCATATACTGTATATGCTTCAATGTTCTTTGGTGTCTGATCAAATATTTTCTTTAGAATAGTTAGGAAAGAGCTATTTTCCAATATACAGAGTGAGAGAGGTAGCCCTGATGAAGTCAGCTAAAAGCATATTTACCAAGACAAAATGCATTGGGTGACACCTCTGGGACAGATGTTTCTGATATTGGCTGAAGTTCCAGTTTTAATTGAACGGATTTCAACACATTTACAGTATGTTCACATAATAAATTGATTTCTTGTTATATGTACGAGCGGTTCTTATGTGTTTAATAAACTGTACTCTAGTGGGACATACTAAACTATAAGTTGCATGCTGCTGCTTCTTTTACCGTAGTTGTACCTATGTCTATGTGTCTTGTGTCTTGCCCTGGTGTACAAACCTACGCCTGCGACTATATACTAATGCTAGTGTCAGCCCTTCCCCTGGTGTACAAGCCTATGCCTGCAACTATATACTGTACTTGGTGTACAAACCTACGCCTGCGACTATATACTAATGCTAGTGTCAGTCCTTCCCCTGGTGTACAAGCCTATACCTGAGACTATATGGTAATGCTAGTGTCAGCCCTTCCCCTGGTTTACAAGCCTATGCCTGCGACTATATACCGTACTTGGTGTACAAGCTGCGTCTGTGACTATATGCTAATGCTAGTGTCAGTCCTTCCCCTGGTGTACAAGCCTATACCTGCGACTATATGGTAAAGCTAGTGTCAGTCCTTCACCTGGTGTACAAGCCTATACCTGCGACTATATACTTGGTGTACAAGCCGCGCCTGTGACTATATGCTAATGCTAGTGTCAGCCCTTCCCCTGGTGTAGAAGCCTACACCTGCGATTATAAGTTGTAGATAGTGTCAGCCCTTCCCCTGATCTAGAAGCCTATACCTGCGTTTATAAGTTGTGAATAGTGTTAGCCCTTTCCCTGGTGTACAAGCCTATGCCTGCGACTATATGCTGTACTTGGTGTACAAGCTGCATCTGTGACTATATGCTAATACTAGTGTCTGCCCTTCTCCTGATGTACAAGCCTATGCCTGCGACTATATAATTGGTGTACAAGCTGCGCCTGCGACTATATGCTAATGCTAGTGTCAGCCCTTCCCCTGGTGTATAAGCCTATACCTGCGCTTATAAGTTGTAGATAGTGTCAGCCCTTCCCCTGGTGTAGAAGTCTATACCTGCGCTCATAAGTTGTGGATAGTGTCAGCACTTCCCCTGGTGTAGAAGCCTATACCTGTGATTATAAGTTGTGGATAGTGTCAGCCCTTCCCCTGGTGTAGAAGCCTACACCTGCGATTATAAGTTGTAGATAGTGTTCCGAAAAAATGAATTTACTGTATTTATACATTTAATTGTACTTCATTTTAAATCACCCATTTCTTAGCAGTCATACCCAGGATTAGAACCCATGACCTGTTACACTACCAGCAGACACTTTACTGATGGAGTTATTTGCTCCTGTAGAGGAAGCATGAGAATTCTAACTATATCGGTACGTGTAATTGTCAGAGAAGTATCTTCATATACTATAGTTAAAGTTCTCATATTTCCTATACAGGAGCAAACAACTTCATCAGTAAGGTGTCTGCTTCCAGTGTAATAGGTCGTGGTTTCTAATCCTGGGTGTGATACCTGTAAAATGTGTATATTCAGTATAATAAAGAGGGTGTGATTTGTAAGGTGCAGGGACCAGTGAGGAAGTCGGCCACTGAAAAGACAGCGACAGCTATCAATTAACTAAATTCAATGGTGTCACAGAATGGGAGGAGAGGTGCCCCCCTTCAGAGTAGGAGCCCGGCGGCAGATGACTCTGTTGCCTCCCAGAGTTCTGCCTCTGGTGTCAGCACTTCCCCTGGTGTAGAAGCCTATACCTGCGATTATAAGTTGTAGGTAGTGTCAGCACTTCCGATGGTGGGAGGTGATGTGCACACTCAAATGATTGGAATAAGGAGCACCAGGGCATCTTTTGATGTGAGTAAATCAGGGGAAAAATTGTCTTAACTTATTAATTTAATAGTAAATTTGTCAAGGCAGTTATGCGATTTGGAAAGTAGTACGCCTAAAATAAGTATGTATGCATGAGTATGACATAACGATACTATGCAATTAGTACCCTGTCCTCTTAGATACTAACTGGGACTTGAGCAGACATTGTTTTAGGTATACCTGTATAATGGAGTGCAGAGGGCCTCATCACATGCCACACCGCATGCATGGAAAAAACCTGTATATTTGCTCACATGCAGAATTGTATGCATCTTTATGTGTACCCGTACCCTATCCATAGGGCCGTATTAACAATGGGGCTGATGGAGCTGCAGCTCCAGGCCCACTCTCCAGAATAGGCCCACAAATGCGTCTGCAGGTCTCTGTGCTGCTGTAGATAGGAAACAAATGTTTCCTTCTTCAACTGCAGCATGCAGCGCTCTAGCCCCCCCGCCCGGGATAAAAAAAAAACATTCCCACTACCCCCCCTGCTAAGTCCCGCCAGCCCTGCTGCTCACCTCTGCTGGTATACATGCAGGGATGGTCTGGCTGGCCCCTCCCCAACCATGGGCTGTCCTGCTGCTGTGAGTAGTCAGAAGCATCAAGATACGTATTTTATGCTTGTGGAGAAGGGATTCGGTGATCATTTTTATTCAGTCTTATAATGTATGGCTTTTAGGGGATTAATGGGATTTAGTGGAGCAGAATTCATAAGGTCATTCATAATGGTCTCCTGTTACCCCCCCCCCCCCCCCCCTCTCTCTCTCTCTCTCTCTCTCTCTTATTTGACAGCAGCAGGGAGCGACCCTGACAGGTGGGAGATTACTTCACTGTAACCCTTTCCACGCCTGTCTTGGCTCAGCATGCCCATTCACTCCCATTGCCATCCTTCCATTTTAGAGAGACTCTATCACCAAATTGTGCCTATGTGGGCTTATGTGACAATTAGATAATGGATGCTGTCATAAAATATTAATTGACCTGCATAATGTGCCCCCATCTGTTACAGAAATGCCGCCTGCCTCACTTTTTTTTTTTTTTTTTTTGCTGCCTCCTAATCTAGATATCATTCTGTGCAAATTCTAGAATCAGACCGAGCAGTCATTCTAGAAGTGCTAACAATAAAATTGTAACAAATGAATGGGAAGCTATTATACTGTATTTTTAAATGATGTGCTGCACACACTGGCCATAGATGTGTGATTTTTATTATTGTTGTTGTTGGTTGTTGTTGTTATTATTATTATTATTATTATTATTATTATTAAAGTAGTATATTGCCCAAGAGAGTGGTTCCCAAATCCTGGCACCCTTTATCAGAATTTTCCCCCACAGTAGATATGATTAAATTAGGTAAATTGTGCTTACTGCCAGCGTCGGATTTCCCACTAGGCACCTGAGGCACATGCCTAGGGGCACCGCTTACTGGGGTTGGCACAGCAGACAAACCCCTTAACCCCCCACCTAACTGGCTGCTGCAGCAGCATCTGAGAGAGAAGTGGAGCTACTACAGTTCCCCAGCCAGCCAGAGAGTGACAGAACCACTCTGTGGGGATTGACATCGGAAGCCCACCATCAAATGATGGCCGGGCTTCCGCCATCAAATCTTTTTTTTTTATGTAAACTGTTTTTCTCTAACGTCCTAAGTGGATGCTGGGGACTCCGTAAGGACCATGGGGAATAGCGGCTCCGCAGGAGACTGGGCACATCTAAAGAAAGCTTTAGGACTAACTGGTGTGCACTGGCTCCTCCCCCTATGACCCTCCTCCAAGCCTCAGTTAGATTTCTGTGCCCGACGAGAAGGGTGCACACTAGGGGCTCTCCTGAGCTTCTTAGTGAAAGTTTTAGTTTAGGTTTGTTATTTTCAGTGAGACCTGCTGGCAACAGGCTCACTGCATCGAGGGACTAAGGGGAGAAGAAGCGAACTCACCTGCGTGCAGAGTGGATTGGGCTTCTTGGCTACTGGACATTAGCTCCAGAGGGACGATCACAGGTCCAGCCTGGATGGGTCCCGGAGCCGCGCCGCCGGCCCCCTTACAGAGCCAGAAGAGCGAAGAGGTCCGGGAAAATCGGCGGCAGAAGACGTTCCTGTCTTCAATAAGGTAGCGCACAGCACTGCAGCTGTGCGCCATTGCTCTCAGCACACTTCATACTCCGGTCACTGAGGGTGCAGGGCGCTGGGGGGGGGCGCCCTGAGACGCAATAAAACATTACAGAAATACCTTACATGGCAAAAAATGCATCACATATAGCTCCTGGGCTATATGGATGCATTTAACCCCTGCCAGAATATACAAAAAACCGGGAGATAAGGCCGCCGAAAAGGGGGCGGAGCCTATCTCCTCAGCACACTGGCGCCATTTTCCCTCACAGCTCAGTTGGAGGGAAGCTCCCTGGCTCTTCCCTGCAGACAGAAAGGGTTAAAAAAAGAGAGGGGGGCACTAATTAGGCACAGTATTAAAACATACAGCAGCTATAAGGGGAAAAACAC
The DNA here is from genome assembly GCF_028390025.1 of Pseudophryne corroboree. NCBI lineage: Eukaryota > Metazoa > Chordata > Amphibia > Anura > Myobatrachidae > Pseudophryne > Pseudophryne corroboree. The sequence continues at coordinate 128,362,096 of NC_086455.1, forward strand.
TTATATAAGGTTATCCCTGTATATATATAGCGCTCTGGTGTGTGCTGGCATACTCTCCCTCTGTCTCCCCAAAGGGCTAGTGGGGTCCTGTCCTCTATCAGAGCATTCCCTGTGTGTGTGCTGTGTGTCGGTACGTTTGTGTCGACATGTATGAGGAGAAAAATGATGTGGAGACGGAGCAGAGTGTCTGTAACAGTGATGTCACCCCCTAGGGGGTCGACACCTGAGTGGATGTACTGTTGAAAATTACGTGACAGTGTCAGCTCTATATAAAAAAACAGTGGTTGACATGAGACAGCCGGCTACTCAGCTTGTGCCTGTCCAGACGTCTCATAGGCCGTCAGGGGCTCTAAAGCGGCCGTTACCTCAGATGGCAGATACAGACGCCGACACGGATACTGACTCCTGTGTCGACGGTGAAGAGACAACCGTGATTTCCAGTAGGGCCACACGTTACATGATTGAGACAATGGAAAATGTTTTTATACATTTCTGATAATACGAGTACCACCAAAAAAGGGGTATTATGTTCGGTGAGGGACAAACTACATGTAGTTTTCCTGAATCTGAGAAATAAAATGAGGTGTGTGATGATGCGTGGGTTTCCCCCCGATAACAATTAATAATTTCTTAAAAAGTATTGGCTGCATACCCTTTCCCGCCAGAGGTTAGGATGCATTGGGAAACACCCCCTAGGGGGGATAAGGCGCTCACACGCTTGTAAGAACAAGGGCTCTACCCTCTCATGAGATGGCCGCCCTTAAGGATCCTGCTGATAGAAAGCAGGAGGGTATCCAAAAAAAGGTATTTACACACATACTGGTGTTATACTGCGACCAGCTATCGCCTCAGCCTGGAGGTGCAGTGCTGGGTTGGCATAGTCGGATTCCCTGACTGGAAATATTGATATCCTAGATAAGGATAGTATATTATTGCCTATAGAGCATTTAAAAGATGCATTTCTATATATGCATGATGCACAGCGGAATAATTGCCGACTGGCATCAAGTATAAGTGCGTTGTCCAATTCTACCAGTAAAATGGTCAGGTGATGCGGATTCCAAACGGCATTTGGAAGTATTGCCTTTGAAAGGGGACATTTGGGGTCGGTCTTTTAGACCTGGTGGCCACGGCAACAGCTGGGAAATCCACGTTTGTACCCCAGGTCGCCTCTCAAAATAAGACGCCGTATTATCAGGCGCAGTCCTTTGTTGGCAAGCGGACAAACGGTTCCTCTTTTCTGCTCGTGACAGAGGGAGAGGAAAAAGGCTGCAGAGATCAGCCAGTTCCCAGGAACAGAAACCCTTTCCCGCCTCTGCCAAGCCCTCAGTATGACGCTAGGGCAGGCCTGGCCAACCTGTGGCTCTCCAGCTGTTGTAAAACTACAAGTCCCATCATGCTTTGCTACAGTTTTGCTATTAGGGAAGGCTAAAACTGTGGCAGGGCATGCTGGGATGTGTAGTTTCACAACATCTGGAGAGCCACAGGTTGGCCAGGCCTGCGCTAGGGCTTTACAAGCTCAGGCACGGTGGGGGCCCGTTCTCAATGAATTTCAGTGCGCAGTGGGCTCACTCGCAAGTAGACCCCTGGATCCTTCAGGTAATATCTCAGGGGTACATATTGGAATTCGAGACGTCTCCCCCTCGCCGTTTCCAAAAGTCGACTTTACCGACGTCTCCCTCTGACAGGGAGGCAGTTTTGGAAGCCATTCACAAGCTGTATTCCCAGCAGGTGATAATCAAGGTACCCCTCCTGCAACAAGGAACGGGGTATTATTCCACACTATTGTGGTACCGAAGCCAGACGGCTCGGTGAGACCGATTCTAAAATCTAAAATCTTTGAACACTTACATACAGAGGTTCAAATTCAAGATTGAGTCACTCAGAGCAGTGATTGCGAACCTGGAAGAAGGGGACTACATGATGTCTCGGGACATCAAGGATGCTTACCTTCATGTCAAAATTTACCCTTCTCACCAAGGGTACCTCAGGTTATGGGTGGTCTTCTGTTTGCCGGCGGTCGGGCTCCCGGCGCTCAGTATACCGGCGCCGGGAGCCCGACAGCCGGAATACCGACAATTATTTTCCCTCGTGGGGGTCCACGACCCCCATAGAGGGAGAATAAAATAGTGTGGCGCGCCAGTTACAATGCTCTAAGCTTAGCGGGACCTCTGCTTCAAGGTCAGCCGGTGTTGATCCAGTCGGACAACATCATGGCAGTCACCCACGTAAACAGACAGGGTGGCACAAGAAGCAGGAGGGCAATGGCAGAAGCTGCAAGGATTCTCCGCTGGGCGGAAAATCATGTAATAGCACTGTCAACAGTATTCATTCCGGGAGTGGACAACTGGGAAGCAGACTTCCTCAGCACGACCTCCACCCGGGAGAGTGGGGACTTCACCCAGAAGTCGTCCACATGATTAAAAAACTCGACAGGTATTGCGCCAGGTCAAGAGACCCTCAGGCAATAGTTGTAGACGCTCTGGTAACACCGTGGGTGTACCAGTCAGTGTATGTGTTCCCTCATCTGCCTCTCATACCCAAGGTACTGAGATTGATAAGATGGAGAGGAGTAAGCACTATATTCGTGGCTCCGGATGGGCCAAAAAGGACTTGGTAACCGGAACTTCAAGAGAGGCTCACGGAGGATCCGTGGCCTCTACCTCTAAGAAGGGACCTGCTCCAGCAAGGACCCTGTCTGTTCCAAGACTTACCGCGGCTGCGTTTGACGGCATGGCGGTTGAACACCGGATCCTGAAGGAAAAAAGGCATTCCGGATGAAGTCATCCCTATCCTGATCAAAAGCCAGGAAGGATGTAACCGCAAAAACATTATCACCGCAATTGGCGAAAATATGTTGCGTAGTGCGAGGCCAGTAAGGCCCGACGGAGGAAATTCAACTGGGTCGATTCCTACATTTCCTGCAAACAGGAGTGTCTATGGGCCTGAAATTGGGGTCCATTAAGGTTCAGATTTCGGCCCTGTCAATTTTCTTCCAAAAAAGAACTAGCTTCAGTCCCTGAAGTTTAGACGTTTGTAAAAGGGGTACTGCATATACAGCCTCCTTTTGTGCCTCCAGTGGCAATTTGGGATCTCAATGTAGTTTGGGTTCCAAAAGTCACATTGGTTTGAACCACTTAAATCTGTGGAGTTAAAATATCTCACATGGAAAGTGGTCATGCTGTTGGCCCTGGCCTAGGCCTGGCGCGCGTCAGGATTGGCGGCTTTATCTTGTAAAAGCCCTTATCTGATTTTCCATTCGGACAGGGCGGAATTGAGGACTCGTCCTCAGTTTCTCCCTAAGGTGGTTCCAGCGTTTTCACCTGAACCAACCTATTGTGGTGCCTGCGGCTACTAGGGACTTGGAGGAATCCAAGTTGCTGGATGTTGTCAGGGCCCTGAAAATATGTTCCAGGACGGCTGGAGTCAGGAAATCTGACTCGCTGTTTATCCTGTATGCACCCAACATGCTGGGTGCTCCTGCTTCTAAGCAGACTATTGCTCGTTGGATTTGTAGTACAATTCAGCTTGCACATTCTGTGGCAGGCCTGCCACAGCTAAAATCTGTAAAAGCCCGTTCCACAAGGAAAGTGGGCTCATCTTGGGCGGCTGCCCGAGGGGTCTTGGCTTTACAACTTTGCCGAGCAGCTACTTGGTCAGGGGCAAACACGTTTGCTAAATTCTACAAATTTGATACCCTGGCTGAGGAGGACCTGGAGTTCTCTCATTCGGTGCTGCAGAGTCATCCGCACTCTCCCGCCCGTTTGGGAGCTTTGGTATAATCCCCATGGTCCTTACGGAGTCCCCAGCATCCACTTAGGACGTTAGAGAAAATAAGAATTTACTTACCGATAATTCTATTTCTCGTAGTCCGTAGTGGATGCTGGGCGCCCATCCCAAGTGCGGATTGTCTGCAATACTTGTACATAGTTATTGTTACAAAAATCGGGTTATTATTGTTGGGAGCCATCTTTTCAGAGGCTCCTCTGTTATCATACTGTTAACTGGGTTCAGATCACAAGTTATACGGTGTGATTGGTGTGGCTGGTATGAGTCTTACCCGGGATTCAAAATCCTTCCTTATTGTGTACGCTCGTCCGGGCACAGTTTCCTAACTGAGGCTTGGAGGAGGGTCATAGGGGGAGGAGCCAGTGCACACCAGTTAGTCCTAAAGCTTTCTTTAGATGTGCCCAGTCTCCTGCGGAGCCGCTATTCCCCATGGTCCTTACGGAGTCCCCAGCATCCACTACGGACTACGAGAAATAGAATTATCGGTAAGTAAATTGTTATTTTATTAATTAAGGCAGCAGACAGATCATTACAACAATACATTTCCAAAGGAGGGAACAAAATCATTGCATATCATATATGTCAGTACAATACGTTTGAAGCACCCAAAGTATGGAAATAAGTTGTCTGCATAGCTTACATCAGAACATATAAAGGGAGAACGTTTTAATAAAACAGCTTAGGATAAAAGGAAAGGATAGAAAGAGAGGGGAGAAAAAGAAAAAAGGGAAGAATGGGAAAGTTAAGATAGTTAGAGTCAGGTGAGAGTGTCTGCGTATGAAGGACGAGTTCTTTGGAAGATAAGGGGGGGAACTTTATCAATTAGGGATCTGAGACATATTAGAAAGCCACCGTACACGGAATATGAGGGGGGTTATGTAGCCATGTAGGACCGATACACAGAAGAGTCCTTAAAGTCGTATCAGGGGAACCAGATAGCTGTGAAGTTAACGGTTTTCCCAGATGAGAAAGAGATAAGGTCTTCCATGTCTAAAAAGTATTCGATCTTTGCAAACCATAATTTAATCGAGGGTGGTGAGGTGGATCTCCAGAGAGTTGGAATAACCGCTTTTGCTGCGTTGCTAAGATGTCTCAATAGGGAGTGTTTATAGGAGTGCGCCCCCGCGGAGGTGTGATTGAGGAGCCAGAAACCCGGGTCTTTCGGGATCACGTCTCCCACTATCAGTTCGGAACACTTGAATACTTCTGCCCAAAATGGAATTATAAGAGGGCAATCCCACCAGATATGCATAAAGCTCCCTGGGGCATTTTTACATCTCCAGGACTGATTCGAGAGGGAGGGAAACATCTTATCGCCATCAAATCTTTTGATGCAATGGTAACGAACTATTGCATCAAAAGAATTTGATAGAAATTTTTTTATATGATTTGTGCATGTGCAGAAAAACCTGTTGGCGCATGCGCAAAAACTCTGTAGCGTGGCCGGGGTGGGGATGGGACTGGGGGCAGGACCCGGAATAAACACTGGAACACCATCAAATGTTTACCATTCGATGGTGGCAAACATCGAATGGTTAAAATAATAAAATAAAAAACATTGATGGTTTCAAACCATCGTGTTTCAATGTCCAACCCTACCACTCTGCTGCTTGTGAGGTAAGTGTGTGTGCGTGCAGTGTGAGCAGTGGGGGAAGTGAGTTGTGATGGGAGCAGTAGGGGAGCAGTTATGTGGGCAGTGCATACCTACCAACTGCATCGATTTGCATGGGATTGTCCCATTTTTTGGGGGGCACTGTCCCACTGTCCCATTCACGGGCCGCAGTGTCTTATGGTTGGGGGAGTGCAGTTCGGAGGCTCCATTCACTGGCTGCTCTGCTTAGCACAGACAGATGGGCTAGGGGCATGCTAGCAGTTCATAGAGCGCTGGACATGCCCCCTCATTGTTGAAAATTGGAGGAGTGGCTTAGTATCACGGCATTTCCTCCAAGCCATGCTCACTTTTACAGAGGTCACACCCCTTTTTGGACACACAGCTTCACTGTGCATAGAAGTCCTGCATCTGTGAACAAACATTTTGAGAGGTATGTCCAATGAGGTGTGATGGGGGGGACACCAGTGAGGATAGCAGTGTGAGCTGTGGGAGGCGGGAGGGAAAGGGAATATGTAGGGAACATGAGAGAGCTATAAAAGGGGTAATGAGAAGGCTATGGGATGATATGGAGAGAGGTGTATTTTTTGATTGACAACCACCAGCAGGGGTGGATTGGGATGGAAAACAAGCCTGGGAAATTGATGGAAGCAGCCCAGGAGGCAGGGTCTATTGAGGGGGTGGGGTCTGTCAAAGGGGGGAGGAATCCCTCTTTATAGGGCCTGATTCCGAATTGGACGCAGTTGCGGCCTTCCTTACATCTTTTGCTGCAGTTGTGTCTGTGACTTTATACTGATGCTACTACAATGCCATCCATCTGATTATGGTTTCCAATGTGAGAAATTCAACGCAACCACTATCAGCAACACGCCCATACAATGTTACCTCTGCGTCTGGTTAGCCAATCCCCTGTAACCGCCTAGTCCAGTTTTCTCAATGTTAAATAGTTATCCATTAAACCATAATATTGTAAAAACAGAACTAGCTAATTTTTGCATTTGGTTCAGAAACAGAGGATTCATAAGCAGGAGTGTAACAAGAAAAAAAAAGGGAATGTTGTTTAAAACATTACATAGATATCAAATATAACATAACTATACTATATTGAAGACTTCCAGCACAAACAACAATAACACCTCACAGCAAGTATCCTGCTTCACCCTCTATCCGGTTACAGTAGAGGCAAGGGTGGTTCCCTCTAATGTAAGGGTTACAGTATCTATCACAGGAGACAGCATAGAAGCAGACCCAGTTTAGCACACGTGTTAAACTCTCGGGCCCCATTTACTTTTGTAAAAGCAATGTGATGCGGCCCGGCTGCCGTGAACAGAGCTCTGTTTCAATCGGGCAGCATTCACCACACTGCGCATGTGTGAAAAGATAGTGCTTGTAGAGACGGGGACATTTCCACAGAGGTAGCTGCTGTGCATGCCCAGCTGCCTTTCTGACTCAATAAAGCTTTGCCTCCACGCTTTTTAAAAAGAAGGTAAACTGGAGTGGGCTAGTCCAGGGGTTGAATAGACACAGGAGGCACAGAGAGCTTGTGGCTGGAAGGGACACACGGAGCAAGAGGGGACACATGGGGGTATGTGGCTGGACTGGAGGGCTAGAGGGAAGCAGGAAGGGACATGGGGTGATTCAGATATGATCACTGGGCTGATAATTTTGCTGTCCTGCGATCAGATAGTCACCTCCTCCAGGGGGAGTGTAAATTCGCTGTGTAAGTGTGCGATCACATGTGTAGCTGAGCTGCGAAAATCCACTTTGTGCAGTCTCTGCGCAGCCCAGGACTTACTCCACCAGTGCGATGAGAACAGGCTGATCGGGCTGGAGCTGACGTCAGACTCCCTCCCTGAAAACGCTTGGGCATGCCTGCGTTTTTCCGGACACTCCCTGTAAACGCTCAGTTGCCACCCACAAACGGCCTCTTACTGTCAATCTCCTTGTGAATCCCGTGCGATCGGATTTTTCACACCATCCCGTCGCTGACCAGCGATGCCCGTTGTTGTTGTCCGACACGCGTGCACATTGCCCCCACAGTTTCCACGTTTTCCCAGCTCACACTCATATGTGCTATTATTATTATGGAGAGGGGACCGTACAGTTATATATGAGGGGAAATAACACAGGTCCCAGCTCACACTGATATGTGGTAGTATTATTATTATTATTATTATTACTACGTAGAGGAGAGAGGGGTTCAGTATGAAATGCCGGCAGACGGGATCCCGGCTGTCATGATCCCAACAGCGGGATCCCATCTGCCAAAATACCGTCAGCAGGGCAAGCGCTAGAAAGCCCCTTTGCAGGCTCGCTGCGCTCACCATGCTGCAGTCACAATGGCTTGCCGCGCTCGCGACAGGTTCTATTTTCCCTCTATGGGTGTCGTGGACACCCACAGCCTGTGTTGCCTGTATTCCGGCGTCGGCATTTCATCGTTAGTCGGGATTCCGGCATCGGCATTGCGACAGCCGGGATCCCTACTAGCTGTATTTTAACTGCTTCCCATCTCAAGGACTATACAGTTATATCTGAGGGGGAATAACAGTTTCCAGGAGGATGAACCTGTTACCTGACCTTTTAAGCGCTCACACCGGGCTCCTCCCTCTTATCTGCCCGGGTGAGAGCCACTATGTCACCCACATGCAGCTCAGTGACCCGGGGATGTAGGATGCTAGCGGCTGTTACTTGCATAGCGCTGCGGGAGCTCAGTCGGTGCTACAGGCAGGACCCAGGCGGAGGCAATTTTAAGCGGTATAGGCGGGCCGAGCTACTGCTGCTCCCTCCCAGGACACGGCCACCCTGACGGCTGCGCTGCTCTGTGCACTTCCTCAATGGAAAGAAAAAGGGCACACGAGAGGGGACACCGGCCACTGCTAGTCCTGCACAACCTATCACATCTCATGCAAAGGTACAGAAGGAAGGCAGATGGAAATTGAGATGGAGCCATGAGTGGGGACTCACAGGCTCCGCAAAGGCTTATGGGGGGCGCTGCTGTGGCTGGGCATGCGCAGCAGCTCCCCCGTCTGCCATTTTGCTTATGGTTCAATTAATTCTAATGCTGCCCTATCGAAACTGACAACTGATTCCGACAATTGATCAGACAAGGAGTGACGGGCGGCCACTGAAGGGGCAACGGAACCGGCCCACCAGTGACCTGCCCGGCGGCCCAATCCTCCCCGCAGCTAATTGATCACACTGCATAGGAAAAGCTTTTCTATCCTTTTCCCCACATGGTAATCACTTGGTTAACGCGTGCTAGCCCATTTAAACGTCAGCGCCGACATTTAGCAGCGAGGCAAACCCTGCAGCTAACTGAATATGCCTTCAAATCAACTAAAGCCCCGTAGCTGGTAATAGCTGTTGCTGGGCTAAGAAGGTTAGCCCAGTACAAGTATGACTGCAATTCTCTTATTGGTTCCACCATCTCAGGATGGCTATAGCGGAGGATCGTTTGAGGAAAAAAATGCTTTATGAGGCAAAAAAAATTGGTCAATTTTGAATTTATTCCAATATTTTCTTTCTTTTGCATTTTTAATAATGATAATAATAATAATAATAATGTTATTTCTCTAACGTCCTAGTGGATGCTGGGGACTCCGTCAGGACCATGGGGATTAGCGGCTCCGCAGGAGACAGGGCACAAAAATAAAGCTTTAGGATCAGGTGGTGTGCACTGGCTCCTCCCCCTATGACCCTCCTCCAAGCCTCAGTTAGGTTTTTGTGCCCGTCCGAGCAGGGTGCAATCTAGGTGGCTGTCCTAAAGAGCTGCTTAGAAAAAGTTTTTAGGTTTTTTATTTTCAGTGAGTCCTGCTGGCAACAGGCTCACTGCATCGAGGGACTTAGGGGAGAGAAGTCAACTCACCTGCGTGCAGGATGGATTGGCTTCTTAGGCTACTGGACACCATTAGCTCCAGAGGGATCGAACACAGGCCCAGCCATGGAGTCCGGTCCCGGAGCCGCGCCGCCGACCCCCCTTGCAGATGCCGAAGATGGAAGAGGTCCAGAAGCAGGCGGCAGAAGACTTTTCAGTCTTCCTGAGGTAGCGCACAGCACTGCAGCTGTGCGCCATTGTTGTCAGCACACTTCACACAGCGGTCACGGAGGGTGCAGGGCGCTGGGGGGGCGCCCTGGGCAGCAATGTATAATACCTTTTTATGGCTAAAAATACATCACATATAGCCCTTGAGGCTATATGGATGTATTTAACCCCTGCCAGATCTCACAAACTCCGGAGAAGAGCCCGCCGAAATAGGGGGCGGGGCTTATTCTCCTCAGCACACAGCGCCATTTTCCTGCTCAGCTCCGCTGTGAGGAAGGCTCCCAGGACTCTCCCCTGCACTGCACTACAGAAACAGGGTAAAACAGAGAGGGGGGGCACTTTTTTTGGCGATATTACTATATTTAAGCTGCTATAAGGATACAACACTTATATAGGGTTGTTCCCATATATATTATAGCGCTTGGGTGTGTGCTGGCAAACTCTCCCTCTGTCTCCCCAAAGGGCTAGTGGGGTCCTGTCTTCAATAGAGCATTCCCTGTGTGTCTGCTGTGTGTCGGTACGTGTGTGTCGACATGTATGAGGACGATGTTGGTGTGGAGGCTGAGCAATTGCCGGTAATGGTGATGTCACCCCCCAGGGAGTCGACACCGGAATGGATGGCTTTGTTTATGGAATTACGTGATAATGTCAGCACATTACAAAAATCAGTTGACGACATGAGACGGCCGGAAAACCAGTTAGTACCTGCCCAGGCGTCTCAGACACCGTCAGGGGCTGTAAAACGCCCTTTACCTCAGTCGGTCGACACAGACCCAGACACGGACACTGAATCTAGTGTCGACGGTGAAGAAACAAACGTATTTTCCAGTAGGGCCACACGTTATATGATCACGGCAATGAAGGAGGCTTTGCATATCTCTGATACTACAAGTACCACAAAAAGGGGTATTATGTGGGGGGTGAAAAAACTACCTGTAGTTTTTCCTGAATCAGAGGAATTGAATGATGTATGTGATGAAGCGTGGGTTAACCCAGATAGAAAAGTGCTAATTTCAAAAAAGTTATTGGCATTATACCCTTTCCCGCCAGAGGTTAGGGCGCGCTGGGAAACACCCCCTAAGGTGGATAAGGCGCTCACACGCTTCTCAAAACAAGTGGTGTTACCGTCTCCTGATACGGCCGCCCTCAAGGATCCAGCTGATAGGAGGCTGGAAACTACCCTAAAAAGTATATACACACATACTGGTGTTATACTGCGACCAGCCATCGCCTCAGCCTGGATGTGCAGTGCTGGGGTGGTCTGGTCGGATTCCCTGACTGAAAATATTGATACCCTGGATAGGGACAGTATTTTACAGACTTTAGAGCAATTAAAGGATGCTTTTCTTTATATGCGAGATGCTCAGAGGGATATTTGCACTCTGGCATCGAGAGTAAGTGCGATGTCCATATCTGCCAGAAGAAGTTTATGGACACGACAGTGGTCAGGTGATGCGGATTCCAAACGGCATATGGAAGTATTGCCGTATAAAGGGGAGGAATTATTTGGCGTCGGTCTATCGGATTTGGTGGCCACGGCAACTGCCGGGAAATCCACCTTTTTACCTCAGACCCCCTCCCAACAGAAAAAGACACCGTCTTTTCAGCCGCAGTCCTTTCGGTCCTATAAGAACAAGCGGGCAAAAGGACAGTCATATCTGCCCCGAGGCAGAGGAAAGGGTAAGAGAGGGCAGCAAGCAGCTCCTTCCCAGGAACAGAAGCCCTCCGCGGGTTCTGCAAAGCCCTCAGCATGACGCTGGGGCTTTACAAGCGGACTCAGGAACGGTGGGGGGTCGACTCAAGAATTTCAGCGCGCAGTGGGCTTGCTCACAAGTGGACCCCTGGATCCTGCAGGTAGTATCTCAGGGTTACAGGTTGGAATTCGAGAAGTCTCCCCCTCGCCGGTTCCTAAAGTCTGCTTTGCCAACGTCTCCCTCAGACAGGGCGACGGTATTGGAAGCCATTCACAAGCTGTTTTTTCAGCAGGTGATAGTCAAGGTACCCCTCCTACAACAGGGAAAGGGGTATTACTCCACGCTATTTGTGGTACCGAAGCCGGACGGCTCGGTAAGACCTATTCTAAATCTGAAATCTTTGAACCTGTACATACAAAAATTCAAGTTCAAGATGGAATCACTCAGAGCAGTGATAGCGAATCTGGAAGAAGGAGACTTTATGGTGTCCCTGGACATAAAAGATGCTTACCTGCATGTCCCAATTTGCCCTTCACATCAAGGGTACCTCGGGTCTTTACCAAGGTAATGGCCGAAATGATGATTCTTCTGCGAAGAAGAGGCGTATTAATTATCCCTTACTTGGACGATCTCCTGATAAGGGCAAGGTCCAGAGAACAGCTGGAGGACGGAGTAGCACTAACCCAAGTAGTGCTGCAACAACACGGGTGGATTCTGAATTTTCCAAAATCTCAGTTGACCCCGACAACACGTCTGCTGTTCCTGGGAATGATTCTGGACACGGTTCAGAAAAAGGTGTTTCTTCCGGAGGAGAAAGCCAAGGAGTTATCCGAACTTGTCAGGAACCTCCTAAAACCAGGAAAAGTGTCTGTGCATCAATGCACAAGAGTCCTGGGAAAGATGGTGGCTTCTTACGAAGCAATCCCATTCGGCAGATTCCACGCACGAACTTTTCAGTGGGATCTGCTGGACAAATGGTCCGGATCGCATCTGCAGATGCATCAGCGGATAACCTTATCGCCACGGACAAGGGTGTCTCTTCTGTGGTGGTTGCAGAGTGCTCATCTGTTAGAAGGCCGCAGATTCGGCATACAGGACTGGGTCCTGGTGACCACGGATGCCAGTCTGAGAGGCTGGGGAGCGGTCACACAGGGAAGAAACTTCCAGGGAGTATGGTCAAGCCTGGAGATGTCTCTTCACATAAATATACTGGAGCTAAGAGCGATTTACAATGCTCTAAGCCTGGCAAAACCCCTGCTTCAGGGTCAGCCGGTGTTGATCCAGTCGGACAACATCACGGCAGTCGCCCACGTAAACAGACAGGGCGGCACAAGAAGCAGGAGAGCAATGGCAGAAGCTGCAAGGATTCTTCGCTGGGCGGAAGATCATGTGATAGCACTGTCAGCAGTGTTCACTCCGGGAGTGGACAACTGGGAAGCAGACTTCCTCAGCAGACACGATCTACACCCGGGAGAGTGGGGACTTCATCCAGAAGTCTTCCACATGATTGTGAACCGTTGGGAAAAACCAAAGGTGGATATGATGGCGTCTCGCCTCAACAAAAAACTGGACAGGTATTGCGCCAGGTCAAGAGACCCTCAGGCAATAGCTGTGGACGCTCTGGTAACACCGTGGGTGTTCCAGTCAGTGTATGTGTTTCCTCCTCTGCCTCTCATACCCAAAGTACTGAGAATTATACGGCAAAGGGGAGTAAGAACGATACTCGTGGCTCCGGATTGGCCAAGAAGAACTTGGTACCCGGAACTTCAGGAGATGCTCACGGAAAATCCGTGGCCTCTACCTCTAAGACGGGACCTGATTCAGCAGGGACCGTGTCTATTCCAAGACTTACCGCGGCTGCGTTTGACGGCGTGGCGGTTGAACGCCGAATTCTAAGGGAAAAAGGCATTCCAGAAGAGGTCATTCCTACACTGGTTAAAGCCAGGAAGGAGGTGACTGCACAACATTATCACCGCATTTGGAGAAAATATGTTGCGTGGTGTGAGGCCAGGAAGGCCCCCACGGAGGAATTTCAATTGGGTCGATTCCTACATTTCCTGCAAACAGGATTGTCTATGGGCCTCAAGTTGGGGTCCATTAAGGTTCAAATTTCGGCCCTGTCGATTTTCTTCCAGAAAGAATTGGCTTCAGTTCCTGAAGTCCAGACTTTTGTAAAAGGAGTACTACATATACAGCCCCCGGTTGTGGCCCCAGTGGCTCCGTGGGACCTTAATGTAGTTTTGGATTTTCTCAAATCCCATTGGTTTGAGCCACTCAAATCGGCGGATTTGAAATATCTTACATGGAAAGTAACCATGCTACTGGCCCTGGCTTCAGCCAGGAGAGTGTCAGAATTGGCGGCTTTATCGTATAAAAGCCCATATCTGATTTTCCATTCGGACAGGGCAGAACTGCGGACGCGTCCTCATTTTCTGCCTAAGGTGGTGTCAGCGTTTCACCTGAACCAGCCTATTGTGGTGCCTGCGGCTACTAGCGATTTGGAGGATTCCAAGTTGCTGGACGTTGTCAGGGCATTGAAAATATATATTTCAAGGACGGCTGGAGTCAGAAAATCTGACTCGCTGTTTATACTGTATGCACCCAACAAGCTGGGTGCTCCTGCTTCTAAGCAGACGATTGCTCGTTGGATTTGTAGCACAATTCAACTTGCACATTCTGTGGCAGGCCTGCCACAGCCTAAATCTGTCAAGGCCCATTCCACAAGGAAGGTGGGCTCATCCTGGGCGGCTGCCCGAGGGGTCTCGGCATTACAACTCTGCCGAGTAGCTACGTGGTCGGGGGAGAACACGTTTGTAAAATTCTACAAATTTGATACCCTGGCTAAAGAGGACCTGGAGTTCTCTCATTCGGTGCTGCAGAGTCATCCGCACTCTCCCGCCCGTTTGGGAGCTTTGGTATAATCCCCATGGTCCTGACGGAGTCCCCAGCATCCACTAGGACGTTAGAGAAAATAAGATTTTACTTACCGATAAATCTATTTCTCGTAGTCCGTAGTGGATGCTGGGCGCCCATCCCAAGTGCGGATTGTCTGCAATACTTGTACATAGTTATTGTTACAAAAAAATCGGGTTGTTATTTGTTGTGAGCCGTCTGTTCAGAGGCTCCTACGTTTGTCATACTGTTAACTGGGTTTAGATCACAAGTTATACGGTGTGATTGGTGTGGCTGGTATGAGTCTTACCCGGGATTCAATATCCTTCCTTATTGTGTACGCTCGTCCGGGCACAGTATCCTAACTGAGGCTTGGAGGAGGGTCATAGGGGGAGGAGCCAGTACACACCACCTGATCCTAAAGCTTTATTTTTGTGCCCTGTCTCCTGCGGAGCCGCTAATCCCCATGGTCCTGACGGAGTCCCCAGCATCCACTACGGACTACGAGAAATAGATTTATCGGTAAGTAAAATCTTATTTTAAATAGCACTTTTCTCACAAAAGGGGACTCAAAAGGAGAATTTAATAGTTTTTCCCTGCGGCCGCCACTAGATGGCGCCCAACAGAGCAATTCAATTGTTGCTCCCTTCGGGCGCGATTAGCCGCAAGGAGACACATTTCAGCTTGCAGCCCCTGGAGGTGACGAGCTGAAATATGCAAAAAGTGACCCATTTGGCCGCCTAAATGGCACTTTTCACATTGCGCCCAGCACTTTGGTCAGGTTTAAACGTTTTACGTGGCTGAACCCGGGCTGTTTGGGTGCGATCAATGCATTAAAAAAAATAACTATTGAAATGCGCCCTGCGATTTCCTGTCACTTTAGATGCGAGATTGGGAGCGAGAGGGTGTGTAAAAACAATTGAATTCCCCCCAAAGTGCTTTACATTTTCATTTACAGCACAAACTATTTATTTATTTATTAACAGTTTCTTATATAGCGCAGCATATTCCGTTGCGCTTTACAATCAGAACAACAGTAATAGAACAAAACTGGGTAAAAACAGACAGACATAGAGGTAGGAAGGCCCTGCTCGCACGCTTACTATGAAATAAGCTTAGCAGAGAAAAATGTAATCCTGAAAGTGGAAGCCCATGGTCAGGCTTACAGTCCATTGCACATGTGAGACCAGGTAAAGCCAAGTCACACGTGAACAAAGACTTACAGTAACTAGCACTGGATGGTAAAGTGGTAATAGTACACTTACTGTAACTATGCTAGCCAGTATTACTGTGGAAGTGAGTATCACTTAGTGTTTTCGTGAATATACAGTATGTTGTTATAAATGGAAAGCCTCTTATCTCAGATGGTATACATAACATACACATTAGGTATTTTTATTTTAAGATATCGCCAAGTATTCCATCCAGTTACAGAACATTCTGCCAAATCCAAAAAGGGATTGGATAACTAATTTGCATAATGCATAAACAGGAAGGAGTCTAAAGGGCCCCATACATTACAGCGACATGTCGGACCCTCATGTCACATAAGATTTCCCTTGAACCGCCCGGCAGCCTCCCGGGTGGCAGGTTCGCATAGGATACATTGTATGCTGTCCTTTTGCATCCGGTGTATCTTATACAATACCAGCCATGCCTGCGGGAACCAACATATCACGAGTGCAGCACTAACGACCTAGGGGCTCCAATCCGATGCTCACGGGACTGCGCATCGGACTGGATGTAAAACACATCCGATTTGTCACTTTCCATCCGATTTATCGGCCCGAAAAAGTCGAAATTGGATGAAATCGGACATTATCGTTGTAGTGTATAGGGCCCTTTAGTGATAAAAACATGTCTATATTATGTATCTGGGTCGGGATCAATAACTTCATAACCTTCATAAATGGTTGTGCTGAATGTTGGCATGAGGGCTCTTCCCAAACTGATAGGTGCGTCTGCTGGGTATGTGGCTATAGATGGATTTCAACGTAATTAAATGTGCTGCATGTTCCCATATTCTGCAGATAGAAAATGACCCTTAATGTATTTGTTCAAATAACCATACAGATATAAAGTATTTTTCTGTTTAGGATAAATGTGCCATATATATTACTAAGTGAAGATAGTGTATGCATTGTATAAAATGTATAAAGATTTAATATTTTAAGCTCCTATATCCCAATATTGGCACATTCTTGCCAACGTTTTGGCATTGTATTACGGAAGAATATTATTTTATTCTCCCAGAATATTATATTTTATTAATAGTATTCCAGGAAAATGGGCATTCAGGTGAGCGGCAAGAGGACGCAGTGCCAGACCCAAATTAACGGGTCTATTTACTAAGCTTTGGGTGGAGCTAACGTGGACAGAGATAAAGTACCAACCAGCTCCTACTGTAACTGTCATTTTTCAAACCCAGCCTGTGACATGGCAGTTAGGAGCTGATTGGCTGGTACTTTATCTCTATACACTTTATCTCCACCCAAGGCTTAGTAAATAGACCCCTAAGACTCCACGGGGCATAGGCAAGACACTGGATTGGGGCTCCCTAGTTAGATCAAGCCATACCCATATATATTTACCCTTATATGCGCCAACCCCCCCCCCCCCCCCCCACCACCACCACACACACAATCACTCATCTCCATCCCACTTGCCCCATAGATCAGATTCTTTCAACATGCTATCTGACACAGCTGATAATAAACATCATTGACAGCTAATAACCAAATCACACAGCTTGTGTCTCACCAGCTGCCAAAGGCTACTAGTACAGTATAGTGAAGTGTCGTGTAGTATACCCACTGCAGGGGTAAACACAGGATTTATAATTTTATGTGTGTGTGTGTGTGTGTGTGTGTGTGTGTGTGTGTGTGTGTGTGTGTGTGTGTGTGTGTGTGTGTGTGTGTGTGTGTGTGTGATTATAACTTCGGTAAATCCTGTGTTTACCCCTGCAGTGGGTATACTGCCTGACATTCCACACAAATACTGTACATACAGATATAGACATGACTATTCACAGCCGGTGATCTTTCCATCAATGAAGCGATCGCCGGATGTGAATAGTTGCAGCCTGGCACGCATGCCATGATGCAACATGCTGCATCGTTGTAAGATGAGAATGGCTACCTCAGTCAACACCTTTAAGAATGGGTTAGATGCATTCCTAATGGATAAGGATATACAGGGTTATGGTGCATAGTCACGCACTATAGTAACTATAAAAAGAGGGATTAAACACAACGGCTGACATCAGCATCAGACAAAATTTCAGACCAAAATAATCCTGCATAGGAGACCACAAATAGGTTGAACTCGATGGACAAATTGTCTTTTTTCAACCTTAGATACTATGTTACTATGTTACTATGTTACTTGTACATACCCTGGGATGATGAGAGGACACTGCTGGCCATGGCACAGCTGTGAGAAAGTAGGGAGAGCCGCTGTGGCTGAGCATGAGCTCCCACTCTCCTCCACAACAACATTTATATCTATCAAGCGGTGACTACTGTTTGCCATAAATATTTTAGTAATAAAATAAATAAGGCTACCATTATTAATAATAGTGATCAAACAAAACAGGCTTACAATCTATAGAATCACACACAGTAGGGTACTTGTGGTAGTGGTGATTCCCCAGAGCATCTTCTGTGCAGGGTCCTGATTCACTCTGATCTGCGGCCAGATAAAACGAATGTCATATGGTGGCTACTGTGAAATCTTCTGAAACTGTAGTCTACGTAGCTTTGAACTTAGGGCCTAATTCAGACCTGATCGTAGCTACTATCAGGCGCACTGACATACGGGGGGGACGCCCAGCACAGGGCTAGTCCGCCCCGCATGTCAGGTCCGCAGAAGTTCAAAAGCATCGCACGGCAGCGATGCTTTTGCACTTCAGGTATAGCTCCCGGCCAGCACAGCTTTTGCTTGCTGGCCGGGAGCTACTTGTCGCTGCCCGGGTCGCAGCAGCTGCATGTTATGTCACGCAGCCTCTGCGGCTCGCCTCCCGCATGGTCCGGCCACGCCAGCGTTGGCCGGACGGCGCCCACAAAACGGCGGCCAAACGCAGCCGTGCCACCCCCTCCCGTCCAGCGATCGCCTCTGCCTGTCAATCAGCAATCAGGCAGAGGCAATCGTTAGCGCCAGCTCATGCGCAATTCTGACCTGATCGCTGCGCTGCGATGAACGGCAGCATGCGATCAGCTCAGAATGACCCTCTTAGTGGGGTAGATTTACTAAAGCTATTAAAAAAGGCAAGTTGTGGTGTTACCAATAGGAACCAATCATATTCTGTCTAACATTTTCTAGACTGCAATAGAGAAAATGTACCTAATATATGGTAGGTTGCTATGGGCAGTTTTCATTTTTAGATGTTTCAGTAAATGTACCCCTGTGCCTCAGCGATGCCACTGCTGAATTGATAAACTGCAATCACATAGATGTGTGCCCCCAACAGTGTGACCTCTACAGGACCCGATTCATCGCTACACGCAAACATACTTGCCTACTATTGAAAAAGCATTTCAGGGAGATGTGAAAGTAACACCTATGAGTGCGGACATGTACGGCTACATCTGAGAGGCGTGTCATGAAAATGACTTACATCCAAATGTAAATGAGCCCTAAAGTTAGTAAGATCTACTTGTTGAAGAAAAGACTCATATTTTGCAGGATTTGTGTATTGTGTTTTACAAGAGGTTCCATATACTGTAAGTGGCCACAAGAAACGTTTAAAATGCATGTAGCCTAGTTATAATAACCAATACAGGGAAATGGCACTGATGATACCATTTAAATGTATGTATCTATGATTTATTTTTTTCAGGGAGATTGAGGGACCACTCAGGGAGTGAGGGAGATTGCTACTATTTCAGGGAGTCTCCTGCAGAATGAGGGAGGGTAGGCAACTATGCTTGCAAAGTGTCTGCATCTGTGATTTTTTGTTGTTGTCATATTGTGCATGCGTGTGAGGTTTCACGAGCAGATGCACAGGGGCAATGAGGGGAATAAGCAAAGATTAGCATTTATTTCCGAGTGTGTAGTGCAGTAACAAATACAGCTGCTTTGTGTGCAGTTCTGATTCAATCCAAGTGTGTATAAGTTATACTGTAAGACACACCCTGTACCTTGTACTATATACTCACTCTCTGCTTTTCTCTTCCAGTGAGACACTCACATTCCTTCTTGATGTCTCCGGCTGAGACCAGCGACATCCAGAGCCTCAAAGAAGCCGCCATAAATGTAACTAGAGACAAACATTTCAGAGAAACCCTGTACAAGATCATCACACAGAAGGAGCCCTCCCAGGGACACGAGAAGTAACTACTTACTGTTTACTATACAGGACCATAGCAAACAGATGGCGAACACTCTTCATCCCTTTTGTCACATTATTGTATTGTTACATATAGCAATGATATACTGTACTCACATAAATCTCATAATATAGGCATGTTTGTGTGAGTATTATGCACAATATTCATGCTACATTTTAGGTTTTTGTATGCTGCTGCAGATATATCAAGGAGGGTCATTTACAATCCACGGCACCCAGTGCAAGTGCAAAAGCCGCAAATGGTGTGTTACCCTCCTACCTTTGCGTGAATTAAGCTAGTTTTGCAAGGAATCATGGTGGTCATTCCGAATTGTTAGCTCGCTAGCAGTTTTTAGCAGCCGCGCAAACGCTAAGCCGCCTCCCACTGGGAGTGTATTTTAGCTTAGCAGAAGTGCAAACGAAAGGATCACAGAGCGGCTACAAAATATTTTTGTGCAGTTTCAGAGTAGCTCCAGACCTACTCAGTGCTTGCGATCACTTCAGACTATTCAGTTCCTGTTTTGACGTCACGAACAACACACCCTGCGTTCGCCCAGCCACGCCTGCATTTTTCCTGGCACACCTGCGTTTTTTCGAACACTCCCTGAAAACGGTCAGTTGACACCCAGAAACGCCCACTTCATGTCAGTCACTCTGCGGCCAGCAGTGCGACTGAAAAGCATCGCTAGACCTTGTGTGAAACGACTTCGTTCATTGTAATAGTACGACGCGCGTTTTTTTGCCTGATCGCTGCGCAGCAAATGAAAGCAGCTAGCGAACAACTCGGAATGAGCCCCCATATGAGTGTGAATCGACGATTCTGCAGGGTTAAAAAGGTTATGCATTTTTGGTACACACAATCTCTCTGATTTTCAATGAAGTGATGCCTGTAATGCTGTCTTGGTTAATGTGAGCGAAAGATTACACCACCTCAATTAGTACTTTGAAAAAAATAAAATAAAGTTTCAATTAATAAAAGAGATAATCCTAATGTGGTAGTGGGCTGGATTGACTGTGATGCATTTACGGTTTCCACAAAACACTTTTAGCAGCTTTTCAGCAAATCGCAAGCCTACAGTAGGCCAAGTTTTCTTGAGTGTAGATCATTGGGTCGACCTTAAAAAGGTCAACCGTGTCTACGTCAACCCCAAAAGGTCGACATGCACTTGGTTGACATGGACTAAAGGTCAACACAGAAAAGCTAGACACAGGAAAAGGTCAACATGAGTTTTTTAATATATGTTTTGTGTTGTTCACTCCATAAAATAACCAGGAACCCCAATTAGTGCACCGCGACGCCTTGCATGACTCGCGCTGCGGGCAAGGTTCCTCGCTTTACTACCGTTGTGCTCCGCACAGGTTACTATTCCCAATCGTAATCCATGTGGATGATAAAGTCTGAAAATTTTTAAATTGTAAAAAACTAATGTCGACCTTTTCCTCTGTCAAACATTGCCATGTCGACATTTTGACCATGTAGACCTTTTTGCAATGTTGAACTTATGCATGTCGATTAATAGTGGTCAACCTATTGACTGTCGACCTTAGTAATGTTGACCTATCATCCGGGTCCCAGTTTTCTCTTACTGGGGGTTTTCTAAATATCATGAAGTGGAACGTGGATATACTGTACGTACTCCTTGGAATGTACTAGCCAGACAAGTTGGTGCATGAGTGTCCATTAAGAAGCATTGTGGGACCACAGATTTGCAGTTTATAAAGAACCCTGGGTAGATGGTCGTTATGGGGGAGAAGCGGTATCAGCGCCATTATGTGCGCTGATAATGCTTCAGCTCCTTGAATGAAGAGGAGAAGTGTACTCAAGTGACAGGGGCACTATGTCTTTATCAGTGCTAGGCTGATGCGTCATTGGGGACCTAACAGGGATTGCCGGAGGGGGGAGTTTTCACTCCCCCTCTCTGGTGACCGAGATCTTCATACATCTTGACACTAGTGCTTCCCACTTTGACTTTGTAAACTTTATCACCATCTCCTCTTTTCTTAACTCACCCTACTTCTATTAGAATAGAGAAAAGTAGGCAATTAAGGGCTATCGGATTTCCCAAAGTGATGAGCCTGTGTCCTCATGCTATATATATGAAGATCATTTTACATAGAGGTTTATTTGTCTCACAATTTTCTATTCAGATTGATAAGAGTCTCACATCATTATTCTGTGTAGTTGTAGTACTCTGCTCCTTCCAGTATCTACAGTAATGGTATTCAAAGTACTATGTGCGTCTGTTTCCTTCCTCATGTCATGTCATGGCCCCATCGCGCCCCTCACCCTCACCCCCACACACTGTTGTCGTTCATCGTTGCTGGCATCGGCAAGCCTGTATGCACTTGCCGAGGCCGGAACCCCGCTGGGTTCTGTCGCTGATGACATTGCATCGTTTGCGAGTCGTCTAGTCTGTACCTAGCATTACATTATAGGATAGTTCAACTCAATCAGTCCTATTTGAAAGACTGTCTTTAATGCAAGAAAGCATTTAAGCATTAACAACAGTGAGTTCCCCCTCGTTTATAGTGACTATACTTTACCTTTCTCACCATTCACATATGTTTTTGTACAACTATATTATTTTTTGTGGGAGACATTTTGAACATAGAGATGTGTTCTCATACATCTTTGCGGTAGTCACGCCAAACAGCCCCTCTTGGCACACCAGGTTGCGGGAGAATCTTCTAGCGTTGGGCGTCTTTTTTGCCTAAAATGCATCTTACTCGCAACACAATACAACTAGGACGCATCAAGAGACAGTGCTGATTAATGTGATTTACGACACTTGTATATCCGTGTGCGACTGAGTCTCTAAGGCAGGGATGGGGAACCTTCGGCCCTCCAGCTGTTGTTAAACTACACATCCCAGCATGCCCTGCAACAGTTTTAGCATGACCAAATAGCAAAACTGTAGCGAGGCATGCTGGTATGTGTAGTTCAACATCAGCTGGAGGGCCAAAGGTTCCCCACCCCTGCTCTAAGGGGTATATTCAATTGAAGTCGAAAACTGCCGTCTGTCGAAAAGACGGCAGTTTTCGACTTTTTAAGGTCGAATCCTGATTCGACCTATTCAATATATCCTTAAATTTTTCGACAAGTCAATTAATTCGACTTGTTGAAAAGCACGTGGATTGGCGGAATAGCTGCCGATCCACGTGCTTGTGTCGAAAACGGGGCCAAAACCAACAGGTTTTGGCCCCCTTTTCGACCATCTCAGTCCAACATCAAAAGATGTCGGACTGAGATGCGGACCCAGAGGAGGAGAGGGGGGAGAGCACGCTGCTGGAGCCGGGTGGAAGCTGCCGTGAGGTCGGGTGGCTGAGTGACATCCTGCTGCAGCGCTACTGTAGCGCTGATCTCCCCTGTAGGCCCGCCGGCTGTCCCCCGCTAGTCTCCCCGCGGCTCGCCCCCCTTCTCCTCCTCTGCGTCCCATCTCAATTCGACTTGAAAAAGTCGAATTAAGATGAGATTGAATAGGGGTTGTCGGATCCATCCCGACAAATACATGTCGGAGTGGATCCGACTTTAATTGAATATGCCCCTAAATCTGTACATGAAGTACTACCATGTAGCAGCTGCAGCTTTTTTGCAATACAAGTTCTGTTCTGCTCCGTATACAGACCCAGTCACACACAATATTCAAGTGTCATCAAATTAATCAGCACAGTCTCCTTGTGTGTCTTTTTGGAAAGAAAAGACACCCAATGTTAGCAGAGTTGCACGGGACCTGGCTGCTCACTCACGTCAGGCATCTCGCGCTGCATAGTGTATGGAGACCGGATGTATGAGGGCACATCTGCAATTTTCCTTTCTGACATTTTGGCGTATATTTACTAAAGGTCGATTTTAATCGATTCTAAACCGATGTTTCGTTTCAGGGGCTAAAACACACATTTACTAACATTTAGAAATCACTCTAAAAAAACGCCTGTTAATAAATGTTCTTAGAATCTACCTTTTGTAAATATACTTCTTTATGGTTTTTGGTCATCAGATAGGTCAAAGATATTATTATCACTTGAGGCTGGACGTAGGGTAAAGCTGCGATATGATTTACATTTGTGTCCGACTCATTATTATCATCTGCATAGTTTAGGCAGTGTTACAGGATCATTGTCGTTGACGTCAGTACAGCAGGAGGACGGATCAGCCATTGTTATGAATAAAGGGGGTCATTCCGAGTTGGTCGCTAGCTGAAAATGTTTGCTGCACAGCGATGATGCAAAAAAAGGCACATCTGCACATGCGTATGCGGCGCAATGCGCACGCGCAACGTAATTTCACAACGGCCGATGTAGTTTTGCACACGTTATAGCGATTCTTTTCAGTCGCAATGGCCTCCGCAGAGTGATTGACATAAAGTGGGCATTTCTGGGTGGCAACTGACCGTTTTCAGGGAGTGTTCGGAAAAACGCAGGCGTGCCAGGAAAAACGCAGGCATGGCTGGGTGAACGCAGGGCGTGTTTGTTACGTTAAATCCGGAACGGAATGGTCTGAAGTGATCGCAAGCGCTGAGTAGGCCTGGAGCTACTCTAAAACGGCACAATTTTTTTTGTAGCTATTCTGCGATGGAAGCGATCGCACTATTGCAAAGCTAATATACACTCCCAGAGGGCGGCCACTTAGCGTTTGCACAGCAGCGAAAAACTGCTAGCAAGCGACCAACTTGGAATGATCCCCAAAGAGGGCTTTGTAGATTGTGAATATTCAGTTGCACCTTTTTGCAGAGAACATTGCAAACTGCATTCAGTATGCAGAACTGGTGTTTGGTGGCTACAAGTTTTCCAAATCGTACAATTACATTTGGACCCTCTGTGACGATTGCAGTGTCTGTTTTGAGTAACTTATTAAACTCATTTAAGCATATATATATATATATATATATATATATATATATATATATATATTATTATTATTATTATTTTTTCATAATTTAGAGCATTTTCCACAGGCATTGATCCATCAGCCTTGACCAGACCCAAACTCCAAAATTTGTTTTTGCCATGAAAATAACATTTAGGTAATTTTTGGAGCCCATTTATCAAATGCAGTAGAATTTATTTCTCCCCTCTTTGCAACTACTTATTTCTTTGATGACATTTGTTTTCATATTCATGGCATAATTCTATTTATATGGTTAGTAAATCAACATAACGTTTAGCAATTATTCATTGTCTTAAATCTTGTTATTCCATTGGTGGTGGTTCTTTGACAATATTGATTTGACTAGAGCTTGGTATGGCCTCTTATAGTTGTACTTGTTATGTTTGGAAGCTAAATGTGTATGAAAACCTATGGAGAACCGCCCAAGGTTTTTTAAATTGTGCTGCAATTTTGGCATTTTGCTGTTTGATTTTTATTGGCTGTCCAAAAAACAACACCATAGAGATGTTTAAGACGGGATGCAGTTAATTAGCCGGCTGTCGGGGTCCCGGCGGCCAGGATACCGACGCTGGAATCCCGTTAATGCCGACAGACGGAATTCCGGTTCATAGGGGCTTTTCCCACTCGTGGGTGTCCATGACACCCATAGAGTGGAAATAGAACCTGTGACGAGCGCAGCGAGCCACCAAGCCCACAAGGGGACTCTTTGTGCTCGCCCCGCTGCCGGCATACTGGCGCCTGGGATGCCGCTGTCGGTGAAAAACTGACAGCCGTCATCCCGGCCGCCGGTAAGTCATACTGATACCATTTGAGACTTATCCTATTTAAGTGGAACATACAAAGGTGGGTTTTGTTTTGCAGCTGCCACAATATCAAACTACATGGGGGAGATTCAAATGTTTGAAAAGTCAGTTGGGTGTCTGTTTTTTCCCATCTAATAGACAGGAAAAAGCAGACACCCAACCGACTTTTCAAACATTTGAATCTGCCCCCATGTATGAAGATTACACACACTGGTTGCGTACGTTGGTGGCAAACTTTAAACGGAAATCTATCAAACCTTCTAAAGTCTGGAGAAGTTGCCCAAAGTAACCAGCAGTTATCAAGTACATTCTATAAAATTATAGGTTGAAGCTGATTAGTTGCTATGGGCAACTTCTCCACTGTTTAGTCTGTATGATACATCTCCCCTCAACACTGGTGCAGTGTACTAAGGGGTCTATTCATGAAGCAGTGAAAACTGTGGAGAAGTGAGCCTGAGGAGAAGTTGCCCATGGCAACCAATCAGCTGCTCCGTACAGTTTTATAGTATGCAAATTATAAATGTTACCTCAATGCTGATTGGTTACCATGAGAAACTTCTCAACTGGCTCACTTCTCCACAGTTTTCACTGCTTCATGAATAGACCCCTAAATGCTTGGTAATATATTGCTGCAGACAGTGCTGCTACTGCTTGTTATACTGTAAAAAATGATTCTTATAAGTATTTTATACTTCACTAATAGCCGGTGGTAGACCTACATGTTTGGGACCCTGAAGCTTAAACTGTTATGGAGGCCCCTTCATAACCAGCAACAATAGGGCACCATCCAACAAGGTCCAAAGGGCCTTGCTGCCCTTGGAAGGACCTGGTGGCCCAAATAGCGGAGAACACTGGCGTGCGCAGCACATTTTATTAGGGGATGCACCGTCGGAGGGGTGTGTCTAGCACCGCCTTTTGGGCGTGTCTAGCACCATCTATTGATGGTCAACGCATATAAAATATCCACCTTTGTACCAATCCTAATAAAGCAGATACATTGTCAGATGTTGTGGTGAGCACCAAACAAACACCCCTGATGGCACTCACTGCAATTACACTGCTCCTCCTCAGCCTGGTCTGGCTCCCCCTCTCTTTCCCCATGCAAGCTGCAGCAGCTTACTTAAAAGTCAGTAACTAAACTGACACCGACAGTCGCAGACTAGTACTGCTGCTGCTGCTGGAAAAACGAGTGACGTGTCAATGCTGCTGCCAACCGCCTGCCAGTATTGAATTTGTCTTCCTAAGAGGACATGCTGCTCCTCATCAGTGGCTGGCGTTGGCATAGCATAGAAAGAGAGAGGTGTGTATGTGGCAGGTGTGGCGGGTGGGCATGCGAGCAGCTTGACGTAATCACGTCACATCACACTGTTTTTGTACATGGAGGTGGAGCTGGGAATTTGAAAGCCGGTGTCAGTGGCACTCTTGATTAACCCAGGCGTCCGGTCAGTAACGCAGTCCTGACAGGGTGCAGCGCAGAGGGGACAGTAATCAGCCTGCTCGGCGATCGCTGCATCAGGCATGTGAGATCGGGGTGCCAGACATTAGGGGGTGCCTGTGCGCACCAGGCACCCCCCCTGCGCACACCTATGGCGGAGAATGGCGTGGTGAGGTGGAGTCCATGAAAATGGGCCATATAGGGAGCGCAAGCAGCAAGGTCTGTTATCATCTTCAGTGGAGTTGTTCCATGGTAGATCACCACACTTGTTTTTTTTTTTTTTATATAACCACTACAGCTCAGATTTTGATTAAAATTGTTGCACTGGGTTATCTCACATGTCAAAGTCACTCATGTGAACAAAAATTTTATAGGCTATGCCTTCTAGTTTTCGAGTTATGGGGAATGAAAACTAGGGAAACATTATATACATGCATGACGAGATTGCCTAAAGGATAAAATAAAAAAGGGGCAGACTAGATGGGCCAAGTGGTTCTTATCTGCCGTCAAATTCTATGTTTCTATGTTTCTATCACAGAATAATAAAATAAAACATAGCAAAGACTCAACAAGCCCATACAGCTGTGAGTTCGGGCACTGCAAAAGGGGGTACACACGGAGAGATCAGTGCTTAAATTCTAAGCAATCTGACTAGATTGCTTAAAAGTTAAGCACGGATCTCTCCGTGTGTATCCCCTACAGCGATAGATTGGCCTGCACAATCTAGCAGATCGCTCAATTCACCACTGGGTGAAATGAGAGCCCGCCCGCCCGCCCCCCTTGCTCAGCACACATCTCTAGGAAAATCTCCCCATCAGTACTGGCCTTAAGACCCTAAGAATATTTTTAAATTTGATCAATTAGTAATTGCCAATTACAGGGACATTTTGAGGCCATAAGAAATGAGGTATTAGAGCAATGGTCTCCAACCTTAATTGGGGTGTGAGCTACTTTTGGAAAATAAAACCTCTGAAGGAGCTACCCCCTCCCCCCAGTGTGCGTGCGTTCCTGCGGAAGTGGGTGTGGCCTCACAACTACAAGTAATGCCCCCTCGCATAGTGCCAGATACACAAATAATGCCCCTCAGCAGTGCCAGATATACAAATAATGCCCCTCAGCAGTGCCAGATATACAAATAATGCCTCCCAGCAGTGCCAGATACACCAATAATGCCCCTAGCAGTGCCAGATACACAAATAATGCCCCCCAACAGTGCCAGATACAATGCCCCCACCAGTGCCAGATACAATTCCCCCCTCGCAGTGCCATTTAAAATGCCCCCCCGCGGTGCCAGATAAAATGTCTCCCCCGTAGTGTCCGATACAGTGCCCAACACAGTGCTAACCCTTGCTGGCTTCTTCTACTGCCGCCGGTGCTGCTCCCCCTGTATGAAGGACAGAAGGGGAGGAAAGCGCAGCGCGCCTCTCCTGTAAAGTCCGTAGAGCGGCTATGGTGGGGGTGACACAGTCTCCGGCGGCGGGCATTTAAAATATGGTGCCGGTAAGTGAGTCAATCAAAACTTGCAGTCCGGCAGCCAATCAGGTGCCACCACTGCCGGTCCACGAGCTCTGATTGGCTGACAGCCGGTACCATATTAAAAATGAAGGGAGGAGGAGTACCAGTGACTGCCCAAGCCCGTGCGCACTGTGAACTACTGAAAATACTACGGCGAGCTACCAGTAGCTCGCGAGCTACGGGTTGGGGATCAATATATTAGAGCATATTCTAAGGTCAATACTAAGTACTTCATCCCATTGGCTTATGATGATATCACTAGCATAACCTTATTTTAAGAACACACAATTAAAAAGTTCCACCGAGTCCTTCCAACGGATAAGTGGGCAATATTTGGTATATTGACAAATGAGCAACGCATAGAGAGAGGGTGTAAACGCTTATTGCTAATTATTAGTGTGGCCGCCAATAAACAGTGTAAGAATGGGTATCCGGACTCTAGGTCGACAACAAAAAGGTCAACGTCAATAGGTCGACACACCTTAGGTCAACGTCAATAGGTCGACACACCTTAGGTCGACATGGACAAAAGGTCGACATGAGTATTTCACAATTTTTTTGGGACTTTTTCATACTTAACGATCCACGTGGACTACGATTGGAACGGTAATCTGTGCCGAGCGCAGCGAGGCACCGTGCCTGAAGCATGGCGAGCGAATGCACTAATTGGGGTTCCCGGTCACTCTACGAAGAAAATGACACCAAAAAACCCATAAAAAACGCATGTCGACCTTTTTCCATGTCGACATTGTTCATGTCGACCTTTTGCACATGTCGATCTAAGGTGTGTTGACCTTTTGGTGTCGACCTAAGGTGTGTCGACCTTTTTGTTGACCTGGAGTCCCAGACCCGTAAGAATGGCCCTTGTAAGATAAATGTTTGTGTTTTTGCACACTTATACACCAGAGGCTGGAGGGGGTGCTAGCTGCAGCAAGCTCCTGCATGTTTGCTTTGTTTCCTTCCTATGTGGCTGTTATAAGATTTCTGCCTTTTTTTCTGCAGATCAGATTACAAGTACCAAGGCGAGGAAAGGGCTGTCTGCAGTGTGAATTTGTATTGTTTAATGAGTGGGGCGGCAAGCCTACAACAGAATGCAGCCAGAGCCCAGGTCAGAGACAGGAGGTGACGTGTGAGTGCATTTCCAACATAAACCATGCCACTTCCCTCCACTGTCTTATGTAGGGTATCCGATTGATAGATAGTGTCTAGTTAGACAGTCAATAGATAGACACCATATGTTAGACAGACATTAGGTCGTCAGGGTCTAAAGGTCGACAGGGTCAAAAGGTCAACATGAAAATGGTCGACACAAAAAAGGTAGGCAGGGTCAAAAGTTCGACATGAAAAAGGTAGACAGTACAAAAGGTCGACATGAAAATGGTCAACACAAAAAAGGTAGACACCATGTTTTTTGCGTTTTTGTGGTTTGTGTGGATAGTTTTGTCATCTGGAACCCCCAATTATAGAAGGGCATACCCTCGCCGGGCTCGCTGCGCTCCCCATAAGGTTTATAACCAACTCTATGCCGACATGGATAGAGAAGGTATGAAATAGTCCAAAAACATGTTACATTTTTTTTTTAAATTGTCTATCTGTTTCATGTCGACCATTTTTACGTCGACTTTTTGACCCTACCGACCTTTTGTACTGTCTACCTTTTTCACGTCGACCCTTTGACCCTGTCGACCTTTTGACCCTGTCGACCTAATGTCTGTCTAACATATCTATTGACTGTACAACTAGGCACTGTCTATCAACCGGATACGCTACGTAGGACGTGGAGGGAAGTGGCATGGTTTATGTTGGAAATGCACTCACACGTCACCTCATGTCTCTGACCTGGGCTCTGGCTGAAGTTGTTGGGCTCTATTCTCAGTTGTTGGAATACTTTATCTATGACAGATGACAACAAGGGCGGATTGGGATAAAAAGAAAAAACAGCCCGGGAAATTTTAGGATGCCGTCCTAATGGAGGCGTGGTCTGTCACCCGGGGCAAAAAACTTGCTCTTTATAGGGCCTGATTCTGTTGGATGCCGTTGCAGCCTTCCTTGGGTCTTTTACAGAAATTGGTACTGCTACTTTCTGCTAATGCAGCTCCGTAGTGTACATCCGTGCATATGAATGACAAGGACTGAGAAGCCCACTGTCAGTGTATACAGACGCTGCAATCATGCTTTGTCATTAGATGCCACCATCGGTCACACCACTGATATTTTCACCAGACCTATGCTAGGTGCAGATCATCCGTCTTGAGTATGGCCACCAATGTGAGCAATTCAGTGTCTCTATACGTAACCGTGTCACTCCTACAACAAGATAGATAGACAGACAGACAGACAGACAGACATAAGTCGGCACTCGCATTACTGACCCCACGAATATTGGCTCGGGTGCCCTCCTTGAATCTAAAAAGACCCTATTGAATGCAAGCACTGGTAGGCGACACTCACAAGACTTGAAATAAGAATGATCAGATGGACAGAATCACCGTGTTCAACGTTTCAGTCGTGTTTGACTTTTTTCAAGAACATAAACAGACTTGTGCAGAACATACCTTAGATAATGTGCTCCATCCAGGATACCAGGCCCAACTACCGGCCACCGCGGGTCCCCTCCAGATGACATCACCACGCTGACCAATCCTGGTCACGTGACCGCCACATGTCACGTGACCGCGTCGTGCGCCATCTCGTGAAACGCAGCGCGTTGTTAGACATTCAGCCGGAGGTTGTCATGTGCCCTGTACACGGAAGTAAATAAACAAACCTCACAGCGATAGATAGATAGATAGATAGATAGATAGATAGATAGATAGATAGATAGATACTGGCTGTCTCTCCACTGGTTCAGGCTCCTCGATGCAGCTGATGGCAGATCCCGTCTGTCTTTCCCACCTCCCAGCATTCACAGCTGCGCCGCCAGCCAACGTGGAAGGAGAGGGACAGCTGCAGTGGCACCACCACCAATTACAGTGAGATGCTGTGGCTCCAGAGTCCCACACCCTCCTCCTCCTCCTCCCCTGTCCCCGGAGCTGCTCCTCTCCTCGCTCTGGCAGCAGCACACAGCACAGGCGGCTTGTAAAGAGTCAGTCTGATTCATTACAATGCCACAGACTTTGGGCCCCTTGATAGCGCAGTGGTGGCGGCACAACGGGGATGCGGGCAGTTGCGCCCTCAGGGTGACTGCGCTGTATGCCAGTCACCGCTGGCACACACGTAGTTACGGCCCTGGCTAAAGCTAAGTAAGACTCTGTCAAGGAATAGACATGATATTTTGAAACCCATCACACACAAGAGTGTAATTCCGATCCAAATTGTGGTCAAGAAATTTGGCAAAATGTCTAATTATGGGCCTTTGTATTGAGAGTGATGATTAGTTAATAACTGTAATACTGATGCCACACCTCTTCCTCATTGTATATTTATATTGAGGCTTACAACATCCGCTGTACAAAGCCAACTCCATTCTGGTAAACCTCCCAGGGTTCGCATAGCCAACTAGAGGTAAAACTATTCTGGACCTAGTTATTACCAATAATGTTAACATTATATCAAACACTAAAGTTGGGGAGACCTTGGGAAACAGTGACCACTATATGATCACATTCGACATCAGTTTCAAGAAACATAGCTATAAGGGAACAACTAAAACTTTAGAAAAGCTAACTTCAATATGCTGAGACAGGCACTAAACGACATTGACTGGGAAGTTTTGTTTCATGGTAAAGACACAACGGAAATGTGGGTAGCTTTTAAAGGGTTGCTTGATAGCAATATTCACAAATTAATTCCCATGAGCAGTAAATGCAGGAGTACTAAACACAAGCCAATGTGGCTCAATAAGGAGGTAAAAGAAGCAATGGTTAAAAAGAAGCGTGCTTTCAAAACATTTAAATCTAATAAAGGGGAGGAGTCATTCCAGCATTATAAGGAATGCAATAAAAAATGCAAAAAAGTAATAAGAGCAGCTATAATTGTAAACGAAAAACAAATCGCTATAGAGAGTAAAACAAATCACAAAAAGTTTTATAAATACATAAACAGTAAAAGGTTAAAGAAGGAGAACGTAGGCCCACTAAAAGATGAATTGGGAGCTTTGATAAACATTTATAAAATAAAAGCTGAAATACTGAACAAATATTCACCAGGGAGGATCAGACGATGAGAGTAGTGCATAACGATAGTGAAGGTAATGACTCTTGGTTTGATGCTTGTTTAAGTGAGGAAGTAGTCCTGGAGAGACTAAGCAACATAAAGATTAATAAATCATCAGGCCCAGATGGTTTTCATCCGAGGGTTATTATGGAGCTTAGGTCGCAGCTAGCAAAACCCCTATACATGATTTTCCAAAGTTCAATTACATCAGGCATGGTGCCAAAGGATTGGCACAAAGCTGAGGTAGTGCCTTTATTTAAAAAGGGAACTAAAAATATTCCTGGTAACTATAGACCAGTTAGTTCAACCTCTATAGTGAGTAAAATATTCGAAGGTATTTTGAGGGATAGAATACAGGATTATCTGCAGGTTAATAAGATTATTAGCAAAAGTCAGCATGGGTCTGTAAGGGACAGATCATGTCAAACTAACTTAATCAGCTTCTGCGAGGAAGTGAGCGCGAATCTTGACCAGGGAAAAGCAGGGGAGGTGGTGTATTTACATTTTGCAAAAGCATTCGCTACAGTGCCTCACAGGAAACTGATCATCAAGTTAAGGGAACTTGGTCTAGGATATACTATTTGCACATCGATAGGTAATTGGCTGGATAACAGAGTACAACCAGTAGTGGTCAACGGGATGTTCTCCAGATGAGCACAAGTAGTCAGCGGCATACCACAAGGGTCCATAGTTGGCCCGCTACTGTTCAATATATTTATTGATGATCTAGGAATAGTCCTGGAAAGCACAGTGTCAATCTTTGCAGATGATACTGAACTGTGTAAGGTAATTAATTCAGAAAGCAATGTGGAGTCTCTACAGAATTACTTTTCTCTAACGTCCTAAGTGGATGCTGGGACTCCGTAAGGACCATGGGGAATAGTGGCTCCGCAGGAGACTGGGCACAAAAGTAAAAGCTTGAACTAGCTGGTGTGCACTGGCTCCTCCCCCTATGACCCTCCTCCAAGCCTCAGTTAGATTTTTGTGCCCGAACGAGAAGGGTGCATGCTAGGTGGCTCTCCTGAGCTGCTTAGAGTAAAAGTTTATTTTAGGTTTTTTATTTTCAGTGAGTCCTGCTGGCAACAGGCTCACTGCATCGTGGGACTAAGGGGAGAAGAAACGAACTCACCTGCGTGCAGAGTGGATTGGGTTTCTTAGGCTACTGGACATTAGCTCCAGAGGGACGATCACAGGTTCAGCCTGGATGGGTCCCGGAGCCGCGCCGCCGGCCCCCTTACAGAGCCAGAAGAACGAAGAGGTCCGGTGAAATCGGCGGCAGAAGACGTTCCTGTCTTCAACTAAGGTAGCGCACAGCACTGCAGCTGTGCGCCATTGCTCTCAGCACACTTCACACTCCGGTCACTGAGGGTGCAGGGCGCTGGGGGGGAGCGCCCTGAGACGCAATAAAAACAGAAATACCTTAGGATGGCAAAAGAAATACATCACATATAGCTCCTGGGCTATATGGATGTATTTAACCCCTGCCAGTTTTCCAGAAAAAAGCGGGAGATAAGGCCATCGTGAAGGGGCGGAGCCTATCTCCTCAGAACACAAGCGCCATTTTCCCTCACAGTTCCGCTGGAAGGACGGCTCCCTGACTCTCCCCTGCAGTCCCTACAGAATCAGGGTAAAAACGAGAGAGGGGGGGCACTATTGGCAGCTAAATTATAAACAGCAGCTATAAAGGGAGTAACACTTATATAAGGTTATCCCTATAGATATATATAGCGCTCTGGTGTGTGCTGGCAAACTCTCCCTCTGTCTCCCCAAAGGGCTAGTGGGGTCCTGTCCTCTATCAGAGCATTCCCTGTGTGTGTGCTGGGTGTCGGTACGATTGTGTCGACATGTATGAGGAGGAAAATGATGTGGAAGCAGAGCAATTGCCTGTATTAGTGATGTCACCCCCTAGGGAGTCGACACCTGACTGGATGGTTGTATTTAAAGAACTACGTGACAATGTCAGCACTTTACAAAAAACTGTTGACAACATGAGACAGCCGACAAATCAATTAGTGCCTGTCCAGGCGTCTCAGACACCGTCAGGGGCGATAAAACGCCCGTTACCTCAGTGGGTCGACACAGACCCAGACACGGATACTGAGTCCAGTGTCGACGGTGAGGAGACAAACGTAATGTCCAGTAGGGCCACACGTTACATGATCACGGCAATGAAGGAGGCATTGAACATTTCTGACACTACAAGTACCACAAAGAAGGGTATTATGTGGGGAGTGAAAAAACTACCAGTAGCTTTTCCTGAGTCAGATGAATTAAATGAGGTGTGTGATAAAGCGTGGGTTTCCCCCGATAAAAAAGTGCTAATTTCTAATAAATTATTGGCACTATACCCTTTCCCGCCAGAGGTTAGGGCGCGTTGGGAAACACCCCCTAGAGTAGATAAAGCGCTCACACGTTTATCTAAACAAGTAGCGTTACCGTCTCCTGATACGGCCGCCCTCAAAGAACCAGCGGATAGAAGGCTGGAAAATATCCTGAAGGGTATATACACACATACTGGTGTTATACTGCGACCAGCAATCGCATCAGCCTGGATGTGCAGTGCTGGAGTTGCGTGGTCGGATTCCCTGACTGAAAATATTGATACCCTGGATAGGGACAGTATATTACTAACTATAGAGCATTTGAAGGATGCATTACTATATATGCGTGATGCACAGAGGGATATTTGCACCCTGGCATCAAGAGTGAGTGCTATGTCCATTTCTGCCAGAAGAGCGTTATGGACGCGACAGTGGTCAGGGGATGCGGATTCCAAACGACATATGGAAGTATTGCCGTTTAAAGGGGAGGAGTTATTTGGGGCCGGTCTATCGGACCTGGTGGCCACGGCAACGGCCGGAAAGTCCACCTTTTTACCCCAGGTCACCTCTCAGCAGAAAAAGACACCGTCTTTTCAAACTCAGTCCTTTCGTTCCCATAAGTACAGGCGGGCAAAAGGCCACTCATTTCTGCCCCGGGGCAGAGGAAGAGGAAAAAGACTGCACCAGGCAGCCTCTTCCCAGGAGCAGAAGCCCTCCTCTGCTTCTGCCAAGTCTTCAGCATGACGCTGGGGCTTTACAAGCGGACTCGGACACGGTGGGGGCCCGTCTCAAAAATTTCAACGCGCAGTGGGCTCACTCGCAAGTGGACCCCTGGATTCTGCAGGTAGTATCACAGGGGTACAAACTGGAATTCGAGACGTCTCCCCCTCGCCGGTTCCTGAAGTCTGCTCTACCAAAGTCTCCCTCCGACAGGGAGGCAGTTTTGGAAGCCATTCACAAGCTGTATTCCCAGCAGGTGATAATCAAGGTACCTCTCCTACAACAGGGAAAGGGGTATTATTCCACGCTGTTTGTGGTACCGAAGCCGGACGGCTCGGTGAGACCAATTTTAAATCTAAAATCCTTGAACACTTACATAAAGAGGTTCAAATTCAAGATGGAGTCACTCAGAGCAGTGATAGCAAACCTGGAAGAAGGGGACTATATGGTGTCTCTGGACATCAAAGATGCTTATCTCCACGTCCCAATCTACCCTTCTCACCAAGGGTACCTCAGGTTTGCAGTACAAAACTGTCATTATCAGTTTCAGACGCTGCCGTTTGGATTGTCCACGGCACCTCGGGTCTTTACCAAGGTAATGGCCGAAATTATGATTCTTCTTCGAAGAAAAGGCGTTTTAATTATCCCTTACTTGGACGATCTCCTGATAAGGGCAAGGTCCAGGGAACAGTTAGAAGTCGGAGTAGCACTATCTCAGTTAGTGTTACGTCAGCACGGGTGGATTCTAAATATTCCAAAATCGCAGCTGATTCCAACGACACGTCTCCTGTTCCTAGGAATGATTCTGGACACAGTCCAGAAAAAGGTGTTTCTCCCAGAGGAGAAGGCCAGGGAGTTATCCGAGCTAGTCAGGAATCTCCTAAAACCAGGCCAGGTGTCAGTGCATCAGTGCACGAGGGTCCTGGGAAAAATGGTGGCTTCTTACGAAGCGATTCCATTCGGAAGATTCCATGCAAGAACGTTTCAGTGGGATCTTCTAGACAAATGGTCCGGATCGCATCTTCAGATGCATCAGCGGATAACCCTGTCGCCAAGGACAAGGGTGTCTCTTCTGTGGTGGCTGCAGAGTGCTCATCTACTAGAGGGCCGCAGATTCGGCAT
The DNA here is from genome assembly GCF_028390025.1 of Pseudophryne corroboree. Taxonomy (NCBI): domain Eukaryota; kingdom Metazoa; phylum Chordata; class Amphibia; order Anura; family Myobatrachidae; genus Pseudophryne; species Pseudophryne corroboree. Next base: position 128,398,407 of record NC_086455.1, read on the forward strand.
TCAGGATTGGATCCTGGTGACCACAGATGCCAGCCTGAGAGGCTGGGGAGCAGTCACACAGGGACAAAATTTCCAGGGCTTGTGGTCAAGCATGGAAACATCTCTTCATATAAACATTCTGGAACTAAGGGCCATTTACAATGCCCTAAGTCAAGCAAAACCCCTGCTTCAGGGTCAGGCGGTATTGATCCAATCGGACAACATCACGTCAGTCGCCCACGTAAACAGACAGGGCGGCACGAGAAGCAGGAGGGCGATGGCAGAAGCTGCAAGGATTCTTCGCTGGGCGGAGAATCATGTGTTAGCACTGTCAGCAGTGTTCATTCCGGGAGTGGACAACTGGGAAGCGGACTTCCTCAGCAGACACGACCTTCACCCGGGGGAGTGGGGACTTCATCCAGAAGTCTTCCAAGAGATGGTAAACCGTTGGGAAAAACCAAAGGTGGACATGATGGCGTCCCGTCTCAACAAAAAACTGGACAGATATTGCGCCAGGTCAAGGGACCCTCAGGCAATAGCGGTGGACGCTCTGGTAACACCATGGGTGTACCAGTCAGTGTATGTGTTCCCTCCTCTGCCTCTCATACCAAAAGTACTGAGAATCATAAAAAGGAGAGGAGTAAGAACTATACTCGTGGTTCCGGATTGGCCAAGAAGGACTTGGTACCCGGAACTTCAAGAGATGCTCACGGAGGACCCGTGGCCTCTACCTCTAAGAAAGGACCTGCTCCAGCAGGGACCTTGTCTGTTCCAAGACTTACCGCGGCTGCGTTTGACGGCATGGCGGTTGAACGCCGGATCCTGAAGGAAAAAGGCATTCCAGAAGAAGTCATCCCTACCCTGATAAAGGCCAGGAAGGATGTAACCGCGAAACATTATCACCGCATTTGGCGAAAATATGTTGCGTGGTGTGAGGCCAAAGAGGCCCCTACAGAGGAATTTCAACTGGGTCGCTTCCTACATTTCCTGCAAACAGGACTGTCTATGGGCCTAAAATTAGGGTCCATTAAGGTTCAAATTTCGGCCCTGTCGATTTTCTTCCAAAAAGAACTGGCTTCAGTGCCTGAAGTCCAGACGTTTGTCAAAGGGGTACTGCATATACAGCCTCCTTTTGTGCCCCCGGTGGCACCTTGGGATCTCAATGTGGTTTTGGGGTTCCTAAAATCACATTGGTTTGAACCACTCACCACTGTGGAATTAAAATATCTCACATGGAAGGTGGTAATGCTGTTAGCCCTGGCTTCAGCCAGGCGTGTCTCAGAATTGGCGGCTTTATCTTATAAAAGCCCTTACCTGATTTTTCACACGGATAGGGCAGAATTGAGGACTCGTCCTCAATTTCTCCCAAAGGTGGTTTCAGCGTTTCACGTGAACCAGCCTATTGTGGTGCCTGCGGCTACTAGGGACTTGGAGGACTCCAAGTTACTGGACGTAGTCAGGGCCCTGAAAATATATATTTCCAGGACAGCTGGAGTCAGGAAATCTGACTCGCTGTTTATCCTGTATGCACCCAACAAGCTGGGTGCTCCTGCTTCTAAGCAGACGATTGCTCGTTGGATTTGTAGTACAATTCAGCTTGCACATTCTGTGGCAGGCCTGCCACAGCCAAAATCTGTAAAAGCCCATTCCACAAGGAAGGTGGGCTCATCTTGGGCGGCTGCCCGAGGGGTCTCGGCTTTACAACTTTGCCGAGCAGCTACTTGGTCAGGGGCAAACACGTTGGCTAAATTCTACAAATTTGATACCCTGGCTGAGGAGGACCTGGAGTTCTCTCATTCGGTGCTGCAGAGTCATCCGCACTCTCCCGCCCGTTTGGGAGCTTTGGTATAATCCCCATGGTCCTTACGGAGTCCCAGCATCCACTTAGGACGTTAGAGAAAATAAGAATTTACTTACCGATAATTCTATTTCTCATAGTCCGTAGTGGATGCTGGGCGCCCATCCCAAGTGCGGATTGTCTGCAATACTTGTATATAGTTATTGTTACAAAATTCGGGTTATTATTGTTGTGAGCCATCTTTTCAGAGGCTCCTTCGTTTATCATACTGTTAACTGGGTTCAGATCACAGGTTGTACGGTGTGATTGGTGTGGCTGGTATGAGTCTTACCCGGGATTCAATATCCTTCCTTATTATGTACGCTCGTCCGGGCACAGTATCCTAACTGAGGCTTGGAGGAGGGTCATAGGGGGAGGAGCCAGTGCACACCAGCTAGTTCAAGCTTTTACTTTTGTGCCCAGTCTCCTGCGGAGCCGCTATTCCCCATGGTCCTTACGGAGTCCCAGCATCCACTACGGACTATGAGAAATAGAATTATCGGTAAGTAAATTCTTATTATTTAAACTTGAAACCTGGGAGTCTAAATGGGGAATGAGGTTCAATATAGAAAAATGCAAAGTTATGCATTTTGGGACCAAAAACACACATGCATCCTACACTCTAAATGGGGAAAATATAGGGGTAACCGTGGTGGAAAAAGATTTGGGGGTGCTCATAGATATTAGGCTTAGTAACAGTACACAATGTCAAAATGCAGCAAAAAAAGGCAAATAAAGTGTTTGCCTGCATAAAACGGGGCATTGAGACAAGGGACGAGGATGTAATCCTGCCACTGTATAAATCATTGGTACGCCCACACCTTGAATATTGTGTTCAATTTGGATGGCCACCACGGGGAGGACGAAGCTCAGCCCACCAGCAAACCATCCCAGCATACCAATCTGCCATTGGATGACAACTCAAGCAGTAAAACTATTTGTAGAAACGTATTGTTCTTGTCTAATGTATATATCAAAGACAGTTGTTTTTGTGCCAGCTGTACAATGGGAGGAAGGGCTATAAGGAGGGGTATGGACACTGCATATGGCTAGTAGGGTGCCTAGAATGGCACCGTGTGGCCAGTAGCACTGCAGCAGTTCTGCACGGAGAATCCCCTACTGACCTCTAGTCTATCTTACAGTATATACATACCTCACAACATTTTAATTTCTGGAATCAGGGCAGAATGGGTGCCATGTGGAGATGCACATGTCCTCCTGGGGTGCTCCCAAACTGCTAGGAAAAGGGCTCTCACACTCCCCTATTAATACCCCTATAATGTTGCGTGTATCTACCATCTGTTAGTGGGGCATAGCTATTCAGTAGGAACCATAAGTAACATGGGTGCGGATCAAAAGATTGACAGTCAGTAGATTGACATGGAAAAGTTAGACAGTACAAAAGGTCAACGGGCTCAAAAGGTTGGCATGAAAATGGTCAACTAAACTTTTTTTGTGTGTCATTTTGTATATTTAACCATTTCTAAGTCAATTTAGTGGAAACATGTACCCCCCCCCCCCGTGGGCTTGCTTCGATTGACACGTTGCTCTTGGCACAGGTTACTATTCCCGCAGTCCCTGTGGATGGTAAATGATGAAAGAGAAGGAAAAAAAAAGAAACTTGTGTCGACCATTGTCAGGTTGACCTTTTGTATCTGTTGACATAATGCATGTAGACCATATCGACCTACTGACTGTCGATCTATCATCGGAACACGATAGATCGACATCAGGTAAACCAGCGGAACTCAAATTAATAGGCAAAGCACATCCAGTACTTAGTATTCCAATGTTTCAGATCCTTCAATAAATGGGTCACTGATGAAAGATACATGTGTTAAAGGGCTGAAGCTCATAAACCAGCGATTCAGGATGCCGGCAGTCAGAATACCGACTGCGGCATCTCAATGGTTAGAATCCTGACAGGGGTTGGGTAAGTCTGTAACCCTCCCTTACCGCAGCCTAAACCTCACCCTTCCCCACCCCACGCAGACTAACCTTAACCCTCCCCAGTGGTGGCTAAACCTAACCCCCCCCCCCCTTCTCCCAGCCTAAACCTAATGGGCCCTACACACTGGCAGATCCGCCGCCGAGCTGCCCGATGGCGGATACGGGTGACTTGGCGGCAAGGGGGCAGTGACGAGGGGAGTGAAGTTTCTTCACTCCCCCCACCCCCCTCCCCATCACCTGGCTCCATAGCAGTCCAGGCAAATAAGGACAAGATCGTCCATATTGACCTGCATGCACAAGCGACGGGTCACCAGCGATGAATGAGCCCGGGGCCGCGAATTGTTCATCGCTGGTGCCTCCACACTGAAAGATATGAACGGTATCTCATTAATTAATGAACGAGATCGTTCATATCTTTCAGTATTATCGCCCAGTATGTAGGGCCCATTACACTCCCCGTAGGTACCTAACCGTAACACCCCTCCCCCGCAGTCTAAGCCTAACCGCCCTACTGTAGCTTTCCTCTCCGGCATCCTGGCAGTCACTCATTTGGGATTCCAGCTGTCGGTATGCTGGCACCAGAATTGTGATCTCATTTGGGATGCCGGCACTGTCAGTTTGAGCAGTGTCGGGATTCTGGCGTCTGTATTTTCGACTGCCAGGATCACGACCACTTTGATTTTGACCGGATCCCATATTAAAAGGTATGAAACACTGGAACACTGATATATGAAGTCAGCGTGTTGTTGTGAAATATGTGTGTGCTGATTGCATGGTGTTCAACACGACTCTCTTCAGCGGCTTTTATAGACAGGTTTATGATTCAGCGCAGACTAAGTAATTGTCAGTTTATTTATACAAATAGAATATTTCACAAACCAATATAAATCAACAAACAGTGCAAATTTATTGTACAAAATGATGTGCTTAACAGAGAAGTCACTGCTCCAGCTTCCATAAAGCGCTTCACAGTTGGTGTACATTGCTGTCTGGTGTGGCTACTGTCTGCAGATACAAGTACAGGCGAGAAGAGCGTGGCAGTAAACAGTGCAGCAACTTTATTAGTTGGTGAAGGTTATCTATTGTCACGACGGGGTTGCAAGTATTATGATATTCAGATTTCAACAAATCATTCATCGAACTCTCACAGCACTGTGTAATGTTACAAATGATAAAGAACCCTATACTGCTGTGGGGTACATATGGAATACATAAGACTGACATATTTTTATTTCTAGACATTATTTAGTGACTTGCACTAAGAACCGTGATGTCATATCTATGGGTTATTCCAAGCCTCTATGCTCAGTGTGTGCTTCAGGGGCTTTACCATGGGTCTTATGTCACAGTATATAAGGAAGATGGTTCACAATGCACTGCATGGAGACGTTTGCTGACAAATTATTACAAATGGAAAATCAAATTTCTGTTTTGCTAAGTTGGATGAATACATTTTGTTTCACATAGGTGGTCATTCCGAGTTGTTCGCTCGCAAGCTGCTTTTAGCAGCTTTGCACACGCTAAGCTGCCGCCTACTGGGAGTGTATCTTAGCTTATCAAAATTGCGATCGAAAGATTACCAGAATTGCGAATAGACACTTCTTAGCAGTTTCTGAGTAGCTCCACACTTACTCGGCATCTGCGATCAGTTCAGTCAGTTTCGTTCCTGGTTTGACGTCACAAACACACCCAGCGTTCGGCCAGACACTCCCCCGTTTCTCCAGCCACTCCCGCGTTTTTCCCAGAAACGGCTGCGTTTTTTCGCACACACCCATAAAACGGACAGTTTTCACCCAGAAACACCCACTTCCTGTCAATCACATTACGATCACCAGTACGAAGAAAAAACCTTGTAATGCCGTGAGTAAAATACCTAACTGCATAGCAAATTTACTTGGCGCAGTCATACTGCGGACATTGCGCATGCGCATTAGCGACTAATCACTCCGTTGCGAGAAAAAAATAACGAGCGAACAACTCGGAATGACCCCCATAGTGCACACATGCCTACTCCCTTGGAACGGTCCGGGAGAGCAGGTCAGTGTCCAGTACCGCAGGAGATGATGGAAGTCTCAGCGGCTCTGCTCCCTGTGTGATGATGCAGCATTGCACCTCAGGTGGTTTGCTCTGTCCTCACCGAAGTCACCTGCATTTCCCCCCCAGGTGGGAACAGAAACATAGCAGGCAAGTGTGATATAGTGGTGTGTTACCCTGCAATATTCTTGCATCAGTGTGACACGGACCTCGCGGCATTAATCTCTTGTGGAGGACCCTGCTCCTTCTACTGTTTCTCAGTCTCTGGTTTCCTGCTCGCCTCCCGGCCTCACATTATGATTTCAGACCTCACAATTTGTAGATTTCCTAATCTGATCAGGATGCGAACTATGTCACTGTATGCCAACACAAGCATGGTCATGTTACATGGGGATGAGGTCATCAAAAGCCCTCCCATAAAAATTCCCCATCGATGCCACCTGACGCTGGTATTCTTGGCATTGAAGGGGCACCCTCAATATGGGAACAGCTGTGAAGAATAACACATTCAGCCCTGACTTCCTGGATATAGGGGCCATGGATTCAGTCCTGATCCGGTCACACATGACACATGTTTTGAGGACTGCACATGCACCGTAGCCACAGCTCCCTGTAAGTTGCATCCAGATTGGTGGCTGCAGGCATTTTGGGGCAGTTACAAGACGCACTCCAGAAAATGGAGGCAACAGACTAATTTTATGGGCATGCCAAAGCCAGAGGCTGCGTCTGTGGACGCAGGCAGCAGATCATCTGCCTACTGCAGCATTTCCATTTTGTTGCACAGATGCTCTGTACATACTACAAAGACGTAGCGGAGGTGACATTTGAGTCCACCCTCTGAATCAGGCCCGTAAATTAGGCCGTAATCATGAGTGGACAGGGTGCAGCCTCCCACAAAACCAGCTCACTCTTCTGCTAAAATACTCTCTACTGCTAAGAACATTACTGTAATATGAATAAAGGTTATATGATCGCTGACTACTTGAAGACACAAAGGTGCTCTGGCCATATCAAAATTCACCTTAAATGTGCTCTGAACATTTAGGGGGGTATTCAATTGTTTGAAAAGTCGGTTGCGGGTCTGTTTTTTCCTGTCTATTAGATAGGAAAAAACAGACACCCAACTGACTTTTCAAACAATTGAATACCGCCCTTGTAACGCAACTAGTTACCAGACCCTCAAAATGTTGAACAACAAAACAGTAATGTCAACGCCGGCAGCTGTGCGCACCCGAATTGATCAACAATTGAATTGCTCCGTTGGGTGCCATCTAGTGGCCGCCGGCGTGCAAAACACTTGAATTCCCCCCATAGAGGTGAGGTGCAGTGTTAGCCTTTTATTATATAGGATTCGCAAAAGTTATGTTGCCAAAAGATTCTGCTTTAATGTTTTCTATTGTTGTTTTAACAAATTTCAGTGGAATTGACCATTTACAAAGACTTAATGCAGCTTTTCAGACTATGGGGTAAATTTACTAAGATGGGAGTTCTATTTAAGATGGGATGTTGCCCATAGCAACCAATCAGATTCTACTTCTCATTTATCTAACACCTTCTAGAATATAATACCTGGAATATGATTGGTTGCTATGGGCAACATCCCATCTTAAATAGAACTCCCATCTTAGTAAATTTACCTCTATGACTTAATACTTGGCTGTGGGTGTGGCTGTGTCTTCTTAAAACTAATTTTAACAATAAAATATATATAGAGTTAGCCAAAAACATGTAAAGGCACTTAATATATGTAATATACCATGCTTATTTATTACTATTAAACCTGTTCATAAAATGGCAGTATGTACTAATAGCTGGTGACTATGAATATCATGAGTATTACACAGAAACAGAGAATTTGACGGCAGACTAGAACGGAGGGCGGTCATTAGGTTGACGAGTTAGGTCGACATACATTGGGTCGACCACGTGTGGTCAACATGCATTAGGTGGATCACGTTTGGTCGACATGCATTAGGTCGACATGATCACTAGATCGATATGGTCATTAGGTCGACATGGAAAAAGTTCGACGTGAGTTTTTCCAATTTTTTTGACCTTTTCATAAGTAACGATCCATGTGGACTACAATTGGGAACGGTAACAGAGCGAGGTGAGCCATGCGAGGGGTCACGGTGCACTAATTGGGGTTCCCCGTCACTTTACGAAGAAAACAACACAAAAAAAGTAAAAAAAACATGTCGACCTTTGTTTCATGTCGACCTAATGATCATGTCGACCAAACGTGGTCGATCCAAAGTATGACGACTTAACTCATGTCGACCAGTCAAGGAAAGTCAATTTTGACTATCTCCTCAGTCATTATGTGCTTGCGATACCGACTTAGTCCCCGTCGCATAGTGAGATTAGGGGTTAGCCCGAATCTCACCGTGTGTACTGTACACACCTTGAGACTGAATCAATGTAGCTATGAGAAAAAAAACTACCTGTTCACTGGTAATGCTAGCTAGGATGCACCCTCTTCTTCTTCCAACTCCAAATCTATCTGCACACGTTACATCTTCATTCCCTCCTCTCTGCAGGGCAGCATGGATTTATACACACAACTCTAGTTGCTAGTTGACTGTAAATACATTCTGTACACATAATAATGCGTATATTCACCAATATGCAGAGTTCTGCTCATTTTGGTGGCATGACTACCTTATATGTATACTTGACTTAATTGCTGACACCATTATCAGTGTGAACTTTCCCCAGCCCTATCCAAAAACAGGTGTAATCACGGGTATGCACAGATCTGCACATTTCTGTCAACTTGCTCTCTACCCTACGCAAGAACGCCCCATTACAGCAGAAATGTATCAGATTCCTATTGATTAATATACTGATTATATTCCATGAAAATGAGTAAAAATGTCCCATACGTGTCGTCAATCAGCAACTATCATTCATAAGCGCCAGTGCTGGGAATCACCATAAGCCATTATTCTCACCTGCCCCCAACCACCCTCACACAATATTCATTTCTCAGAGACATATAGGGCTTCCTACAACTATTAACAGATCACACACATATTGGGGGTAATTCTGAGTTGATCACAGCAGGATGTTTGTTAGCAGTTGGGCAAAACCATGTGCACTGCAGGGGGGAGAGCAGATATATAACATGTGCAGAGAGAGTTAGATTTGGGTGTGGTGTGCTCAAACTGCAATCTAAATTGCACTGTAAAAATAAAGCAGGCAGTATTTACCCTGCACAGAAACAAAATAACCCACCCAAATCTAACTCTCTCTGCACATGTTACATCTGCCCCACCTGCAGTGCACATGGTTTTGCCCAACTGCTAACAAACTTGCTGCTGCGATCAACTCAGAATTATCCCCATTGTTATTGTACTTCTGTCATGTCTATCCAGCCACAAGCGACATCAGTGTCAGAATGACACAAATCTGCATATATGTGCACCCGCTGTTCTAGACATGTGCAGAGCGATTTCACACACGCATACATTACCTAGAATGGCGCACTCATCATCAGCACCACTGTGTCACGTTGAAATAAATTAATATTGTCTTAAATACACCTATTGCTTTAATTTCTACATATCACTTTCCTCTGATCTACCAGATGACTAAACATATTAATGCACAGCAACCTGCTCATTGTATACAGGTCAAGAGCAAAGTTTATTGTACGTATTTATTATACATTTTCATAAGATAAAATTACTTATCTGGCTTCGGGGAGGAGGGGGGGGGGGGGGATGGGGCATATTACTGCCTTGTCCTGGGTGACAGAAATCCTAGTTTCAGCCCTGGTATCATGTTAGTAATCTCCATGGTCTGTTCTTGTCCCCCTTTTCTCCTTCATTAGAGATCTCATCACCTACTTTTACTTCCATGCTGATGAAACCAAAATTCACCTCTCCTCCCATGACGTCGCTCCCTGGGGAAAGAGGAGGAGGTCCGTGTGCAGGCTGTCGGGGCCCTCTACTCTCTAGCCGGCGGCAGCGCTGTGACTCTGGGAACTAGGGTCCCTAGGGGACCCTAGCGCTGTCCCAAAGTCTAGCGCACATGCGCAGATCTCTGGAAAAATGGTGCAGTGGCCATTTTCTCAGTGGTTTTCCTACTGTGCATGCACAAAACACCGGGAAAATGGCTCAGTGTCATTTTCCCAGTGATTCCTGCAGTGCTGCTGCTTTGCTGTGGGAATCCGGAGGGTAAGAATTACAAATAATGGGTGCAGGGTGTGCGATGTGGTCCCCCCAGTATCCCGGGGGTCTGTGTGCACCGCACATACTGCACCCATTATAAATACCACAGTGTTGCTCCCTCCGTACTCTCTCCTGTCTCTGTCTTTATGCTACCTCCTATGCCCCAGCACTTTCTCATACTCAGTATTTCTAAAAACAATCTCACCCTATTTACCCCTCTACAAAACCTGCTAAGCCTACTCTCTCTACATGTTGTTATTGTTACCACTACACTGTACCATAAGTCCCCGCTTACATGTGTGTTATCCGTTCCCCTCTGCAAGCCGAGTTACTGGCTCCTCATCCATCTAACCCTCACTTAAACTCTTTATTTTCATTTATAAAGCCCTCACTCACTTCCCTCACTCCTACATCTCCAACCTCACTGATCCTGTCTATCTGCCCACTTTGTGGGTATAGGCTCATTAGGGCTAATTCAATTCCAAGCAATGTGTGGATGCACATATCACTTGTAATTATAGTAATCCAACATCACAGATTTTCCTGCACAACTCTTTGGAGTGTGAGGAAAATTCTACAACCTTGGTGTTGGCAGTTGAAACTAAGGGCCATCGCCTCAAACTGAACTGCCTCCATTGAGTGCTGTTTACACTCTACTCGGGGGTGGAACTACTATTTGGTGCAGAAGGTGCATTGCACCGGGGCCCCTGAGGACTAAGGGGCCCACTGCTGCCCAGACCAGCAATGAGTTATCCCCTGGCTCCCCGCAGACCATTTTGAGCAATGCCGGATAAATGGCTCAGTGCAGAGAGCAGGGTGGGCACCACTGTCTGAGGGACCTGCCCCTTACCTTTGGGAGGCAGGGCTGACCTTGTGTGTGCCGAACTCATACCTCCCAACTGTCCCGATTTTTGCGGGACAGTCCTGTTTTTTGGGACTGTCCCTGTGTCCCACCAGCGGGCCGCAGTGTCAGTAGGGAGGCTCTCTATCACACGCAGCTCAGCTGTAGAGCAGCAGTAAGTCTATTCATGGCAGTCAAAGGGACTGGGGGCATGCCAGCAGCTCACAGAGCGCTGGGTATGCCCCTAAAGTGATGGACACTGGGAGGCATAGCGGGAGGTGAAGCTGCGCAGGAGTCCTGAATGGCATATCATGAAAGTTGGGAGGTATGCGAACTGACACAAGAGTCCTGCCACCTATCAGCGCAGATGATCACAGCCACATACTGCCTCTAATAACAGTCAACTGTATATTTTTTTTATTCACTGCTGTCTGTGAATTAAAGGCAGCCACAACTGGTGTAACTGGCACCGTCAGAGTCTGCCTGGCTGAGTAAAGTACAAAGGGTGGTGGTTCCTGTCACAGACAGAGCAGAGGCCTCTGTGTTTCTGCCCCCACCAGGGTACATGTCCCCTGTTTTCCACACCATACAGGACATTGTGCTTGTACCCCTGTCACCCACTGCCTCCCCATGTCACCCTCTGCCTCACCCTCCCTTCTGCTGTCAACCACTGTCTCTCTTTGCCTTACGATGTCACCCTCGGCCTCTCCTCGTCATCCAGTGCTGTGTGACACATTGTGAATTTGGGTTGGGGTGCAGAAGGAAGGGGGGGAGGATTATATTTTTACACCTGGGCCCACCACTCACAAGTGCTGCCACTGTCCCTACTCCACCTGTGTCATCCATCACTACAAGCTGCAGTGAGTCTCTATCTTACTCTACTACTCCCCCTGCCTCTGCGCTGTCTTTGGTTTTATATAATTGTATTTATATTTATATACGTATTTATGTTTATATTTGTAATTTTTACATAATTGTGTTCTTATCCAGGGCCGGTTCTAGCCCTTGTGGCACCCCAGGCGAAAATAGGGGCATGGTCAGTTATGCCCCCTGTAGAGTTGTGCCCCGTTTGTGCCCCCAGTAGAGTTATGCCCCCATTTGTGCCCCCAGTAGAGTTGTGCCCCGTTTGTGCCCCCAGTAGAGTTGTGCCACTTGCAAAAAAATAAAAAATAATAATTAATTCTTACCATCCCCGCTCCTGATTCCCGACCGCTGTTGACCTCCGTCTCCGGTCTCCGGCACCGCTCCTCGGATCTATGGGAGAGACATCAGGACGTCCCTCCCATAGCACAGCATAGACACTAGAGGTCAATTATGACCCCTAGCGTCTATGTGCCAGTCCCACAATGCCGTGCGGTGTGCAATGACGTAATCACACACAGCAGTGACAGCACAGCACCGCGCAGCACCAGGGGGCACCACCAGTAGCGGATCTTGCCACGGCGGTGGCGCCCTCCGGATGGCGGCGGCGCCCTCCGGAAGGCGGTGCCCCGGGCAAAAATCCTGTGTGCCCGTAGCAAGATCCGCCACTGTTCTTATCACTATGCAGTATACACAGTGGCACTTTTCTACACAGTTCATTCCCTCCTCGGGTTTACTTTCATCAGTTCATTCTTTTGGATTTTCTCAGTACACTTTTGTACATAAGTATTGTGCGGGAAAAGAGCCGCCTTATGAAATCCAGACCTGCATCTGCACATTCCGTTAATCATTCAGTGCGTTCACACTGACAAACCTTGTTCTTGATAAGAACCACACAAATTAACAGTACTGTATCTCTGCATATAAGACAGCAGTTACTACCACAGACAGGCTCTATGCATTCAAATTGGATGTACTTTACATTTATACATCATGGATATTGTGAGATTGTGCTTGGTAACGTTTTATTATTTGCTTTTGGGGCTTGTAAAAAAAAAAAACAACAACTCACAATATAACTAATGAAGGTAAAAATTTTTATATGGGCTCTTCTGCTCTGTGGGCCAAATTCAGAGATTTGTGCAAACCCGATGCTTTGTGCATCTCCGATGTTAGGCGATCTGAGCATGCACATTATGTGTCCTGTGCATGAGCAGATCTGTTTCTGCATCGATGGTCGTATTGCCCCCTAAGCCACAGATTAATTGATAGACTGCAGCTGTTTGGGGATGGAGAAGGGGCGGAGACCGCCAGTGTTTCAGAAAATGGGGCAAGTCGGCCCTACTTTTTGACCATGCTGAGGCCAGTTGCTACATCCATGGAAGCAGCTTTACTGTGAAAACACCAATCCTCCTGAGAAACCTGAGGGTTACTTAGATGGCCGATGTTCACGCAGATAATCCAATGCTGTGTCTCCGGACGCAGCAGCGGATCAGAGAAGCCGTCATATTTACACAAGACACCTCCTCCTGCGATATTTGCATATAATCGCACAGCACAAACTCGCAGCAGCTGTACGGTAGCATCCATCTCCAGATCGGGCCCTTTGTCCATTTGACACAACTGGTATGTTCTAACCCATCAAAAGCAGCATTCATAATATGACCATCTATCAGTTCATGTCAAAACCAATGACATTTGTATCATGAATAAGTGTGACATGTATACTTTGCCCAACTGCTAACTTTTCAGCCCTGCCCATGAAAATGTGCAAATGCTACCAACTGATTCTGCTGCAGAACTACATGAAAGCAGAGGTGTAGCTAGGGGGTGGTCTTCAGTATGCCGAATGTCGGGATCCCGGCGCACAGTATACCGGCGCCGGAATCCCGACACCCGGCATACCGACAGATATTCTCCCTCGTGGGGTCCACGACCCCCCTGGAGGGAGAATAAATAGCGTAGCGCGCCACCGTGCCCGCTAGGGGCTCATTTGTGCTCACCATGCTGTCGGTATGCCGGTGGTCGGGCTCCCGGCGCTGGTTTGCTGGTCGCCGGGAGCCCGGCCGCCGGCATACCATACTACACCCGTAGCTAGGTGCCATGGTGCCCGGAGCAAGGGTATGTTTCGGCACTCCCTACCCTGTATTGAATTGTGGGCATGTTACATTTGAAAAGAAAAAATATTTAAAAATTCTAAATTGGTGACAGGGTCGGTTCTAGACCTTGTTGATCTTAGGGCAAACGTTTCCCCCATGTTTAAAATAGGGTCAGTACGCACCTAAGGCGCGCAACAAACATATAGGGGCCTGGCTTCATGGGAATGGTTGTGGCCACAGAATAGTTCCAATTCAGATTGCACCTTACAGTATTGTCCGTTATTCACATTACACCAAAATTGTGTCTGTTAGTCACTTTACGCCACACAGTAGAGCCCCTTATACACGTTACACCACACAGTAAAGCCTCTTATACATGTTACGCCACAGTAGAGCCATTTATACATGTTACACCACAGTAGAGCCGCTAATACATGTTAATCTGCAGCAGCAGCCGGAACAGAGAGAGGTGCTGCAGCAGCAGCCGGAACAGAGAGAGGTGCTGCAGCAGCAGCTGTGACAGAGAGAGGTGCTGCAGCAGCAGGGGCAGAAAGAGGTGCTGCAGCTGCTGGGGCAGAGAGTAGTATAGAAGAACAGAAGTAACCCTGCTGCACAGCTACACGCAGACACTGAGACATATAAAGAGGGCAGCAGAGCTCCGGCATGTGCTGGTTGTCCGTGTCTCCTGCTGTCGCCTATGGCCTGCCCTGTTCCCTACATAGTCTCCGAGTCAGTGTGCGCCCTTCTGCTTCTCCTGCTCTGCAGCTGCCTGTACAGTGGCTCGTGGTATAGTGGATGGAGAGAAGGGTGCAAGTGGCTACGCGCCCTCTAACTTTTCCAGCACCCGGAGCTCGCGCTCCACTGGAGCCACCCTGCTACACCCCTGCATGAAAGCCAAGGTTTATGAAGTTACATATGCACAACCCGAGCCTGACATGTAAATTATGGACTATATGTTTTTAAATGATCTGTTAAGTAAAAATAAGACAAAGAACTCTGAAAACAGGATGACTTCACATTCAGAGACACATCCATTTACAACATAATAAATAAATAGCTGTAGTTTGTTTCCCCGTGCTTCTGATTACTGAGTGATCTGCAAGTGATCACTGGTATAGGGGTTTATTCAGAGTTGCTAGCAAACCAAAAAAAGTTAGCATTTGTGCAAAAACCATATTACACTACAGGTGTGGCATGTGTAACATGTGCAGAGAGAGTTAGATTTGGGTGGGTTATATTGTTTCTGTGCATTGCAAATACTGGCTGCTTTATTTTTATACTGCAATTTAGATTTCAGTTTGAACACACCACACCCAAATCCAACTCTCTCTGCACATGTTACATCTGCCCCACCTGCAGTACAGAATGGTTTTGCCCAATTTGCTAACCTTTTTTATTTGCTAACAACTCTAAATAACCCCCATAGTTTGTACAGTGAAGAGGAAAATTACGAAGACTCTATATAAGGCCTGGGCAACCTGAGGCTCTCCAGCTGTTGTGAAACTACACATCCCAGCATGCCCTGCCAAAGTTTCAGCATTCCCTAATAGGAAAACTGTGACAAGGCATGTGGAGACTTGTAGTTTCCTAACACCTGGAGAGCCACAGGTTGGGCAGGCCTGCTCTACATGAACTTGTTTATCAACCTGTCCTGTACAGTCATGATATACTTGTTAAGTGTCACCCCATATTTCAACACAAAGCTATACTTGTGATGTATAGACTTATTACACTTTTTGCGTGCCACAGTTGTCACATGTCAGCTTGTCTTGCACATGCTAAATAGTACCATTCTTGCCTTAATGCAAGGTCCTACTTAGCTGGAAGTGTACGTGCACTGGTAAATGTCTTTTGAGGAAACTTTCTTGCTCCTATTTCCAACCACTCAATTTTATGTTAAGATAAAATGTTAATGGGAATACAATTAGTCATAATTTGCTTTTACCATTGATGATAGCCATAAACTTGATAGATGTGGGAATTAAATAAAAGAAGTGAGTTCTGCCCTTAATGCATATAATACTGACCTTGAGGAAGGTCTTTGTTTTTTGTCTCTAACATATTAATACATTACTGCTGCATCTGCCTGGTGGTTTAGAAGATGTCTGAGAGCATTCTGTGAGGTCCTGTCATACCAGAATACTGCAACAAGAGAAGCTGGCATAGAGGTGAATGTATGTTCCTACGGACCCTGGAAACCTCATTTTTTATCAATGGTAGCATATAGTTCTGCTTCCAGAGCCATCTTATCAAAAGTACGTGTGTTTGTTTCTGATCGTACTCTATCCCGAAAATTGAAAGAAGCCCTGGCTACAGACCGTGCATTTTCAAGCACAGACTGTTTCTCCTTAAAGAGCTGTTCACTGCGCTCTAACTTCTTTTCTATGGACATAAGCAGTTCCTGTCTTTTCACATCCTCGCTTTTCAGTACTTTTTGACGATTTTCCCTCTGGACCTTCTCCTTTTCCAATCGGCTTTCCACAGCTTTTCTTGCTTTGTGCTGCACTACTTCATCGGCTACTTGTGCAGCATGCTGCAGTCTCCTATCAGCAGCCCTGGCCAGTTCAATTAAATGCTCTGCACGCTCCTTCTCTCTCCGTTCTGCTGCCTGTCTTGTTTTCTGGGTTTGAAGCTCTTCCCTCTCTGCTCTGTTCTTCAGTTCTTGGTTTCTTTTCCCAAGTAGCAGCTCCACGTTTTCCTGTGTTCTATGAAGGTTTTTCTCAAGTGTCCTTCTGCGCTCCTCATTATCAGACTCCTCTCTTTGGGCTAACTCCTGAAGAAGTGCCTGGTGCTTAATTTTCTCTATTTTGTTCTGCAGTATTTTGTTGACCTGTAGTTGTTGTGCCTTCTCCTGTTTCTTACTCTGTGCTAAAAGCAATTTATCTTCCAGTAACTCATCATTTTGCTCCAGATCATCATTTTTTTTCTGTTGTTTGGACTTCTGACTTTTCACCTGGTTGGAGTTCTTTTGTTTGCCTTCAACTTTGCCTTTTACCATCTTCTCCCGTTTGAGTTTTTCCACCTCTCCTTCCCACTGCTCCTCATGGAGCAAATTCTCTGTTGATATTTTATTACGCCTGTTTCTGACTTGAGACTCCAGCATTCTTTGTCCTTGTAGTATAGCTCTTTGTCTCTCCCTTTCCTCATACTCCTTTCTTATATTTGAAGTCCTTCGCTGGGTTTCCCACTGTAGGTGAGCCCAGTAACGCTGCTCGTTCCTGATGTTTTCCTCTTCATGTTTGGCAATCATAATTGCTGCAATCTTCTTATCTCTCTGAGGCAATTCTTGAATCCCTTTCTTCTTCACCTCCTTTACCATTTTCTCAACTTTCTTAGTTGTCTGGGGTGAATGACTGAGATCTCCAAGACTAAAACTCCTACCCAAGAGAGAATTAACTGTGTCCAGGGTTCTGGACTTTGGGATAAACTGTGCTGTCCTGCCACGAGAGCTGTCCCCACTGTAGGAAGATGTTATAGACTCGGAGGAGGTTCTACCAGAGGCACCATCTCTCATCTTCTGCAGGGAGTCCAAAGACTGACTTTTACTCTTTCTTTGGACAGGATGAGTAGAGTCTGTGATCACTGCATCAGCAGTGCCCTGAGCATCTTCAGATTGGGAGCATTTTTGAGTCTTGGACACTGTGGCATATTGCTTTTTGCGGATAGGAGGATTACGTCTTTGGGTGACTTTGGAAGGTAGGGATTGGTAGCTATCAGTATCATTGGAAAGTGTTTTTTTACGTCTTTGAGGATCCATGTAAGGTAGTGTATCAGATCTTTTAGGTTCTGTAGCAGATGCTGGTTCAGCCCGAGAAGGCACTTTTGAGCTTGATGGTGAGCTTAGGTTGCTGCTCAGCACCAAGGGTAGAATTCTCCTCTTCTCTTGACGTATAATCCGTTCCCTTTCCTCCCTGCACATCTTTAGCTTTCTTTGTCTTTCTATCTCGTACACCTCACAAAGACCAGTTGCTACTCGCATGGATCGCCCTGGAGCCTCTTTAACTAGATCAGATAGACTTCTAGATAGTAATTCTACAGGTTTCACCATACAGCGAGCACAGGCCTCCAGTGAGCGGGGACTAGTCAGCACATAACGACTTCCTTCTGCATCTGGGGACTCAAAGTTATAAAGGTCCAGGTGCAACATTGGAGAATGCTCTCTCTGCCGCACAGATGCTCCCCCTGAGGCCTCATCCCCTCCTGGATCGTCTGTGGGTTCAGCCATCATTATACCTGGCAGACAGAGAATAGTTTAGATTTTACAAATAATATAATATTTATATAATTATATGTATACTTTACACATAGACCTTGTATGTTCGGTAGGATAAACTAGCTACTGTGAAACTTAAAATAGATTTGGTGATGTTAATGCAATGTAGGGCTTCATATTTCAAAATCCAGTTCATCTTCATATACAGGTTGAGTATCCCTTATCCAAAATGCTTGGGACCAGAGGTATTTTGGATATCGGATGTTTCTGTATTTTGGAATAATTGCATACCATAATGAGATATCATGGTGATGGGATCTATGTCTAAGCACATAATGCATTTATGTTTCATATACACCTTATACACACAGCTAATTTTAGCCAATATTTTTAATAACTTTGTGCATTAAACAAAGTGTGTCTACATTCACACAATTCATTTATGTTTCATATACACCTTATACACACAGCCTGAACTTCATTTAATACAATATTTTAATAACTTTGTGTATTAAACAAAGTTTGTGTACATTGAGCCATCAGAAAACAAAGGTTTCACTATCTGACTCTCACTCAAAAAATTCCGTATTTCGGAATATTTGGATATGGGATACTCAACATGTATTGTGATTAGGATTCATTGTAAGTGAGCATAAGAAACGAGTTGTAAAATTATTATGATGATGATGATGTTCAGCCACATCCTTCCTTGTATCTGACACATTTACGATATATTTTATCTACAGTCAACACACACACCCGCGCTCCGTGATGGCTCAGCGGTACTGCGGTGCGGCGCTGGGAGGGGTGCCCTGGGCCAGCGCCGGACCCTACACTGTCCACTGAAGTCTGTCGGGGTCTGCGGATCCAGGCCAGCCCAACTCCTCCGGCCAGTATAATCTTTCGGTGAGCAGGAAGACAGCGCCATTGCGGGGGTGGAGCTTCTCCTCAGAGCGGACACAGCAGCGTTCAGCGCCATTTTCTCCTGCCTGCACTTACTACAAGTGGAACCAGGTCCCTCCAGAGCAATCTCCAGCTATCTGTACGGTACCAAGGGGGTTGTAGAAGGGGGGGGGGGGGAGGCTGTATACAGGCTGTGACACCTATTAAGGGAAACAGTCAGCGCTGTGTGTGGGTTGGCTCCAATCTCTGTGTCTCTCTGCCATTCTTGGGTGGGAACCTCTGTCTACATAATACCCTGTGTGTTTGTGGGGTGTTTGAGTGTGTGTGACAACATGTCTAGGGACACTGTTTCATATGCTGCAGAGGATTTATCTTCCCAGGAAGACTCCATTCCATGTAATCAGGATTGCACTGTTTTAGCGCAGATCCCAGCTAGAGAGCCAGAATGGATAGTCTCTCTGAGGGGGACTATTTCTAAGATTTCTGATAGAGTTGCTAGGACTGAGCATGCCACTCAGGTCCTCCAGTCCTCTATGGTAGTATGGTCTGATCCTGCCTCCTCGGGGTCCCCTGTGGTACATTCTCAAAAACGTGCACTTGCAATTATGCAGGATGACACGGACACCGACTCTGACGCTGCAGACGGTGACGGGATGTGTTGAGGGGGACGGCATCACTTGCCAAGGGGGTGCAGTTGATGATTGAGGCTGTTAGGGATGTTTTACACATTTCAGACACAGCTCCGGAACAGGTGGAGGAGGCCTTCTTTACAGATCATAAGAAGCCCCCCTCACCTTCCCGGCATCCAAAGAATTGAATGCTATCTTTGAAAAGGCATGGGAAACTCCGGAAAAGAAATTCCAGATTCCTCAGAGGGTCTTGGTGGATTTTCCCTTCCCTGAGGAAGATAGGAAGAGATGGGAGTCCTCGCCGATAGTCAACGCCTCTGTCTCCAGGGTGTCCAAACAGGTGGTATTAATGGTCCCGGGATCTAGCGCGTTAAAGGACCCGGCAGATCGCAAGGTGGATGCTACACTGAAATCCATTTACACGGCTTCAGGTGCTATATTGCGGCCTACTATAGCCTGTGCTTGGATTGCAAAAGCTATTGCCAGGTGGTCAATCACTCTGCAGGAGGAATTGACTACGATGGATAAAGGTGACGTTGATTTATTTTTACGTAATATTCAGGATTCTGCAGGGTTCCTGGTGGATTCCATGAAAGACCTGGGTTCCATGGCTGCGGGGATCTCCTCCATGTCCGTCTCGGCTCGCAAGGGTCTCTGGCTGCGCAACTGGTCTGCGGACGCGGAATCCAGGAAGTGTGTGGAGGGCCTACCATACAAAGGTCAGGCTCTTTTTGGGGAGGCGATGGATGCGTGGATTGCCATGGCTACCGCGGGTAAGTCTCCTTTTCTCCCCTCAGCTGGACCGGCTATGAAGAAGCCTTTTTCATCTACCACGTCACAGTCCTTTCAGCCCGCAAGGCCTAGAAAGAATAAGCCTTCGAACACCTTCTTCAGAGGTGGTCGTGCCAAAGGAAAGAAGCCTGCTCCAACAGGTTCCCAAACCCAGAAGCCCGCTTCTGATACCCCTAAGTCCTCCGCATGACAGCGGACAGCTAGGCCTGGAGGAGGGTCAGGTGGGGGCAAGACTCCGGCAGTTCAGCCACGTCTGGGTGTTGTCGGGTCTGTACCCCTGGGTACTGGATATAGTGTCCAGAGGGTACAGACTGGAGTTTCAAGATCCCCCGCCTCACCGTTTCTTCAGGTCAGGCTTGCCAGCCCTGCTGGCAGACAGGACAATTCTTCTGGAGGCCATCAGAAAATTGGTGGTGTCAGAGGTCATTGTTCTGGTCCCACTTCAGCAATGGAACAAGGGTTATTGGCCCTCATTCCGAGTTGTTTGCTCGCTGCTAATTTTAGCAGAGTTGCTAATAGGCTAAAATCCGGCAGTTCTGCGCATGCGTATGCACAGCAGAGCGCATGCGCTAGGCAAATTTACACAAAACTATGCTATTTTACTCACAGGCGGACAAAGCTTTTCAATCGCTCTGCTGATTGACAGGAAGTGGGTGTTTCTGGGCGGAAACTGGCCGTTTTCAGGGAGTGTGCTAAAAAACGCAGGCGTGCCAGGTAAAAACGCAGGAGTGGCTGGTCGGACGCTGGGCGTGTTTGTGACGTCAAACCAGGAACTAAACGGACTGAGGTGATCGCAATCTAGGAGTAGGTCTGGAGCTACTCAGAAACTGCAAGGAAATTGCTTTCGTTAGCAATTCTGCTAATATTAGCAGAATTGCTAATCTTTTGTTAGCAATTGCTAATCTTTCGTTAGCAATTCTGCTATGCTAAGATACACTCCCAGAGGGTGGCGGCTTTGTTTGCATTTCTGCTAAAAGTAGCTAGCGAGCGAACAACTCCGAATGAGGGCCATTATTCAAACCTTTTTGTGGTACCGAAACCAGATGGTTCGGTACGGCCTTTTCTAAACTTAAAGTCTTTGAACCCTTATCTCATAGAGTTCAAATTCAAGATGGAATCTCTGAGAGCTGTCATCTCAGGACTGACGGAGGGGGAGTTCCTGGTGTCTCTGGACATCAAGGATGCTTACCTCCACATTCCCATTTGGGCGTCGCATCAGGCATATCTCAGGTTTGCACTGACGGATGATCACTATCAGTTCCAGGCGCTGCCATTTGGCCTCTCCACAGCACCGGGGATCTTCACCAAGGTGATGGCGGAGATGATGGTTCTCTGCAAATAGGGGGTGAACATAATTCCATATCTGGACGATCTCTTGATCAAGGCATCGTCCAGGGAGAGGTTGTTGCGGTCCATCGCGCTCACGACACAACTGATCAGGAGGAATGGTTGGATCCTAAAGCTTCCAAAGTTTCATCTGGAACCGACAAGGCGGCTGTATTTCCTGGGAATGATCCTCAACATGAAAGTGCAGAGGGTATTTCTCCCGGTGGAGAAAGCTATGGTGTCGGTTCATCAATGCATATGCCTTCTGGGGAAGATGGTTGCCGCCTACGAGGCTCTGTAGTACGGCAGGTTTCATGCTCGACCTTTTCAGCAACCTATTGGACCAGTGGTCGGGCTCTCACCTACACATGCACAAGAGGATACGCCTGTCTCCAAAAGCCAGGATTTCACTCCTCTGGTGGCTACTACTTCCTCACCTTCTGGAAGGCCGAAGGTTTGGAATACAGGACTGGATCCTTTTAACCACATATGCAAGTCTAAGAGGTTGGGGAGCAGTCACTCAGGGGTAAACCTTCCAAGGAAGGTGGTCAAATGAAGAATCTCTTTTCCCAATAAACATCCTGGAGCTAAGGGTCGTGTACAACGCCCTTTTGCAAGCCGCACACCTTCTACAGGATCGGGCTGTTCAGGTGCAGTCGGATAACGTGACCACAGTAGCCTACATAAACCGACAAGGCAGAACGAAGAGCAGGGCTGCCATGTCAGAGGTGTCAAGAATCCTCCTCTGGGCAGAAAGGCACGCTGTAGCGATGTCGGCAATCTTCATTCCGGGAGTAGACAACTGGGAAGCAGACTTCCTCAGCAGACACGATCTCCATCCAGGGGAGTGGGGCCTCCATCCGGAGGTGTTCGAAGAGGTAATCGGTTGGTGGGGGGTTCCTCACATAGACATGATGGCCTCCCACCTCAACAAGAAGCTGGGGAGGTACTGTTCCAGGTCGAGAGACCCGCAGGCAGTGGCGGTGGACGCACTGGTAACACCGTGGGTGTTCACGTCAGTGTATGTGTTCCCTCCACTTCCTCCGATTCCAAAGGTCCTTCAGCTGGTAAGAAGAACAAAGGTTCTGGCAATCCTCATTGCTCCGGACTGGCCAAGGAGGGCTTGGTATGTGGATCTACTGGATCTTCTGCTGGAAGATCCAAGGCACTTACCTCTTCGGGAGGATCTGCTGCTGTAGGGGCCGTTCGCCTATCAAGACATATCATCGCTACGTTTGACGGCATGGCGTTTGAACGCCAGATCTTAGCTCGGAAAGGTATTCCGAGTAAGGTCATTCCTACCCTGATTCAGGCTAGGAAGGGGGTGATGTCTAAACACTACCACCGTATTTGGAAGAAATATGTTTCTTGGCGTGAAGCCAGGAAGCTTCCTGCGGTGGAGTTTCAACTTGGACGTTTTCTCCTTTTCCTGCAGGCAGGAGTGGATATGGGCCTGAGATTGGGATCCATCAAGGTCCAAATCTCTGCTTTGTCCATCTTCTTTCAAAAACAATTGGCTGTCCTCCCTGAGATTCAGACCTTTTTGAAAGGGGTTCTGCACATCCAGCCTCCCTTTGTGGCGCCATCGGCACCCTGGGATCTAGATGTGGTGTAGCGGTTCCTACAATCAGCATGGTTTGAGCCTCTACTGGAGGCTGAAATCAAGTTTCTCACAAGGAAGGAGGTCACTCTGTTGGCCTTGGCTTCTGCTCGGCGCGTGTCGGGCTTTATCTTGCAAAAATCCTTATCTGATCTTCCATGAAGACAGGGCAGAACTTAGGACTCATCCACAGTTCCTACCTAAGCTTGTATCGGTTTTCCATATCAACCAACTTATTGTGGTGCCAGTGGCTACTGACTCCTCAATTACTTCAAAGGCCTTGGATGTTGTACGGGCTTTGAAGATCTATGTGAAGAGGACTGCTCGTCATAGGAAATCTGACTCTCTATTTGTCCTCTACGATCCCAAGAAAATTGGGTGTCCTGCTTCTAAGCAGTCAATTTTGCGCTGGATCAGGTTCACTATCCAGCATGCGTATTCCACGGCAGGATTGCCGTGTCCGAAAACGGTTAAGGCCCACTCTACTCGTAAAGTGGGTTCTTCCTGGCCGGGGTGTCTCAGCCTTACAGCTGTGCCGAGCTGCTACTTGGTCTGGTTCGAACATGTTTGCCAAGTTTTACAAGTTCGATACTCTGGCCTCTGATGACCTCAAGTTTGGTCAGGCAGTATTGCAGGAGCCTCCGCGCTCTCCCTCCCGTACTGGGAGCTTTGGTACATCCCCATGGTACTAATATGGACCCCAGCATCCTCTAGGATGTAAGAGAAAATAGGATTTTAATTACCTGCCGGTAAATCCTTTTCTCGTAGTCCGTAGAGGATGCTGGGCTCCCGCCCAGCGCTTCGTTTTCCTGCATTGGCTATATGGTTCAGTGTTACCTGGTTCCTAGGTAAGTTCTGCGTTATTTATGTTTCAGCTGTTGCTGAGTTGTTCCGGCATGTTGGCCGGATTCGCATGTTTGTGTGAGCTGATATGAATCTCGCCACTATCTATGTAATTCCTTCTCTCAAAGTATGTTGTATTCTCGGGCACAGTTTCTAGACTGAGTCTGGTAGGAGGGGCATAGAGGGAGGAGCCAGCCCACACTCTTAAACTCTTAATGTGCCACTGGCTCCTGGTGGACCCGTCTATACCCCATGGTACTAATATGGACCCCAGCATCCTCTACGGACTAAGAGAAAAGGATTTACCGGCAGGTAATTAAAATCCTATTTTATTATGTTTGATATGTTTTTATATGTGTATCTCCTTATATTCCCAATAACTTCCTGTTGCTCACTCATTAAGGAATGTCTCCTAACTATATCAATGACCACCAAGGCCTTAGTCTCAGTGCCCTGTTACTGTAGAATGCATTTTCAATTTGAATCAAGGTGCTTTTCTTACCACAGATTTCTCTTAAGATGCATACACACGGTGCAATGTAACCATAGGATTTTGACTGTATAGTCAAAATCGTAAGGGAAGTTAGTGCAAATAGCACTGTGTGGACAGCTTGCGTTCCCGATGCGCGCTCCTGTGGGGTCGGTGTCGCAAGAAAAGATAGACTGTACAGCATACTTGCCTACTTTTGAAAACTAGTTTCAGGGAGATTGTAGGTGTGAGCAGAATGCTTCGTGTCATGCTCGACCCAAAGGGTGCATCTAACTCCACCTATGGGTGTGTCTATTGCCACAATGGGGCGTGTCCTTCATTGTTAGGTGCTCACTCCAGTGACTATATGGCATATCTCCCAACTTTTGTCACTCTGAAAGAGTGAAATATATGCGCACGTGAAATGCGCCCATAAAAGGGGTGTGGCCTATTAAAAGGGGCGTGCCTTTGCGGAGGGCCCGTGAATGTGATCCACACCCCGTTTTCATCACTGAGGGGGCATGCCCAGAGCTCTGTGCACTGCTGGCATGCCCCCTCTCCTATCTCCGGTGAATAGACGCTGTGCGACGGAGACAAGCGCCCAGCCAAAGGCGCGGCCGCCTCAATATATTGCTGAACTAGTTACTCCTGCAGTCCCTATGTGGATATATGTACTGGGAGGTGGTCTGTAAAATCCTGCACACCAGAGCCACTGGAGAATCTGTGCGACGGAGACGAGCACCCAGTCAAGGGCGTGGCCGCCAATTACATATTGCTGAATCAGCTACTTCTGTAGTCATCCCTAGTGCAGTGAAGCCGGGGAGTGCACAAAGTACTGGACTGGCACGCCAGCCGATAGCCTCCGACGGGGACGCCGTCCGTACCATCAATTGGAACTAGACCTGCCTCTCCAAAGCAGGAGAGCTATTCATTCGGTAAGCGTATCCAAGTTTCAAGAATATTATCCCAAAGATTGGGGCATATCAATATTGCTATCCTCTGGAATTGTTTAGAACTGTCATTTAAAATGTAATATTCATTAGTCACAGAAGACCGCAGAATCATCCCAACGCATGTTGTGCAGAATTGTATTGGTGTGGATACATTCAGTTTAAATAATTGCAACATAGTATGCTGATATTACAAGTGTATCCCCCCCGTACAGCTGAAATTGTTACATGAAGTGCTATTATAGAGTGTTAAGTAAAAGAAATAATGAGTATATGTGGTTTTAAATGTCATTTTATGGTTGATCTTAATTGTTTAATAAATACTCTTTGTTATTGCACAGCGCTTTCATAATTTATTCACTATCCCTATAACACTGACACTATACTATACTATAACGCTGATTCTATCCCTATAACGCTGACCCTATCCCTATAACGCTGACCCTATCCCTATAACACTGACCCTATTCCTAGAACACTGACACTATACTATACTATACTATAACGCTGACACTATACTATACTATAACGCTGACCCTATCCCTATAACGCTGACACTATACTATACTATAACGCTGACCCTATAACGCTGACACTATACTATACTATAACGCTGACCCTAGCCCTATAACGCTGACACTATACTATACTATAACGCTGACCCTATTCCTAGAACACTGACACTATACTATACTATAACGCTGACCCTATCCCTATAACGCTGACACTATACTATAACGCTGACCCTATCCCTATAACGCTGACCCTATCCCTATAACACTGACCCTATTCCTAGAACACTGACACTATACTATACTATAACGCTGACCCTATCCCTATAACGCTGACACTATACTATAACGCTGACCCTATCCCTGTAATGCTGACCCTATCCCTGTAACGCTGACCCTATCCCTGTAACGCTGACCCTATCCCTATATCGCTGACCTTATCCCTATATCGCTGACCCTATCTCTATAACGCTGACACTATACTATACTATAATGCTGACCCTGGCCCTATAACACTGACCCTATAATGCTGACCCTGGCCCTATAACACTGACCCTATACTATAACACTGACCCTATACTATAACACTGACCCTATCCCTATAATGCTGACACTATCCCTATAACACTGACACTATACTATAACACTGACCCTATCCCTATAACGCTGACCCTATCCCTATAACGCTGACACTATACTATAACGCTGACCCTATCCCTGTAACTCTGACCCTATAATGCTGACCCTGGCCCTATAACGCTGTCCCTGACCCTATAACACTGACCCTATACTATAACAATGACCCTCCCCCTATAACTCTGACCCTATAATGCTGACTCTGGCCCTATAACGCTCACCCTATCCCTGTAATGCTGACCCTATCCCTGTAACACTGACCCTTTACTATAACACTGACCGTCCCCCTGTAACTCTGACCCAGTTCCTATAACGCTGACCCTATACTTATAACGCTGACCCTGTACTATAACACTGACCCTCCCCCTGTAACTCTGACCCAGTCCCTATAACTCTGACCCTATAACGCTGACCCTATACTATAATGCTGACACTAACTCTGGCACTATCCCTGTAACTCTGACACTATCCCTGTAACTCTGACCCTATCCCTGTAACTCTGACACTATCCCTGTAACTCTGACACTATCCCTGTAACTCTGACACTATCTCCTGTAACTCTGACCCTATCCCTATAACTCTGGCACTATCCCTGTAACTCTCACCCTATCCCTGTAACTCTGACACTATCCCTATAACTCTGACTCTGACACTATCCCTGTAACTCTGACACTATCCCTGTAACTCTGACCCTATCCCTGTAACTCTGACACTATCCCTGTAACTCTGACCCTATCAATGTAACTCTGACACTATCCCTGTAACTCTGACACTATCCCCTATAACTCTGACACTATCCCTGTAACTATGACACTATCCCTGTAACTCTGGCACTATCCCTGTAACTCTGACACTATCCCTGTAACTCTGACCCTATCCCTGTAACTATCCCTATAACTCTGACACTATCCCTGTAACACTGACCCTATCCCTGTAACACTGACACTATCCCTATAACTCTGACACTATCCCTGTAACTCTGACACTATCCCTGTAACTCTGGCACTATCCCTGTAACTCTGACCCTATCCCTGTAACTCTGACACTATCCCTGTAACTCTGACCCTATCCCCTATAACTCTGGCACTATCCCTGTAACTCTGACCCTATCCCTGTAACTCTGACACTATCCCTGTAACTCTGACCCTATCCCCTATAACTCTGGCACTATCCCTGTAACTCTGACCCTATCCCTGTAACTCTGACACTATCCCTGTAACTCTGACACTATCCCTGTAACTCTGACACTATCCCTGTAACTCTGACACTATCCCTATAACTCTGACACTATCCCTGTAACTCTGACACTATCCCTGTAACTCTGACACTATTCCTGTAACTCTGACACTATTCCTGTAACTCTGACACTATCCCTGTAACACTGACACTATCCCTGTAACTCTGACACTATCCCTGTAACTCTGACCCTATCCCTGTAACTCTGACCCTATCTGACCCTATTCCTGTAACTCTGACACTATCCCTGTAACTATCCCTATAACTCTGACACTATCCCTGTAACTCTGACACTATCCCTGTAACTCTGACCCTATCCCTGTAACTCTGACACTATCCCTGTAACTCTGACCCTATCACTGTAACTCTGACACTATCCCTGTAACTCTGACACTATCCCTGTAACTCTGACACTATCCCCTATAACTCTGACACTATCCCTGTAACTATGACACTATCCCTGTAACTCTGACCCTATCCCTGTAACTCTGACCCTATCCCTGTAACTATGACACTATCCCTGTAACTCTGGCACTATCCCTGTAACTCTGACCCTATCCCTGTAACTCTGACACTATCCCTGTAACTCTGACCCTATCCCTGTAACTATCCCTGTAACTCTGACCCTATCCCTGTAACTCTGACACTATCCCTGACACTATCCCTGTAACTCTGACACTATCCCTATAACTCTGACACTATCCCTGTAACTCTGACACTATCCCTGTAACACTGACACTATCCCTGTAACACTGACCCTATCCCTGTAACTCTGACACTATCCCTGTAACTCTGACCCTATCCCTGTAACTCTGACCCTATACCTGTAACTCTGACCCTATCTGACCCTATCCCTGTAACTCTGACCCTATCCCTGTAACTCTGACACTATCCCTGTAACTCTGACACTATCCCTGTAACACTGACACTATCCCTGTAACTCTGACACTATCCCTGTAACTCTGACCCTATCCCTGTAACTCTGACACTATCCCTGTAACTCTGACCCTATCCCTGTAACTATCCCTATAACTCTGACACTATCCCTATAACACTGACCCTATCCCTGTAACACTGACACTATCCCTATAACTCTGACACTATCCCTGTAACTATCCCTATAACTCTGACACTATCCCTGTAACTCTGACCCTATCCCTGTAACTCTGACACTATCCCTGTAACTCTGACCCTATCCCTGTAACTCTGACACTATCCCTGTAACTCTGACCCTATCACTGTAACTCTGACACTATCCCTGTAACTCTGACACTATCCCTGTAACTCTGACACTATCCCCTATAACTCTGACACTATCCCTGTAACTATGACACTATCCCTGTAACTCTGACCCTATCCCTGTAACTCTGACCCTATCCCTGTAACTATGACACTATCCCTGTAACTCTGGCACTATCCCTGTAACTCTGACCCTATCCCTGTAACTCTGACACTATCCCTGTAACTCTGACCCTATCCCTGTAACTATCCCTGTAACTCTGACCCTATCCCTGTAACTCTGACACTATCCCTGTAACTCTGACACTATCCCTGTAACTCTGACACTATCCCTGACACTATCCCTGTAACTCTGACACTATCCCTATAACTCTGACACTATCCCTGTAACTCTGACACTATCCCTGTAACACTGACACTATCCCTGTAACACTGACCCTATCCCTGTAACTCTGACACTATCCCTGTAACTCTGACCCTATCCCTGTAACTCTGACCCTATACCTGTAACTCTGACCCTATCTGACCCTATCCCTGTAACTCTGACCCTATCCCTGTAACTCTGACACTATCCCTGTAACTCTGACACTATCCCTGTAACTCTGACACTATCCCTGTAACACTGACACTATCCCTGTAACTCTGACACTATCCCTGTAACTCTGACCCTATCCCTGTAACTCTGACACTATCCCTGTAACTCTGACCCTATCCCTGTAACTATCCCTATAACTCTGACACTATCCCTATAACACTGACCCTATCCCTGTAACACTGACACTATCCCTATAACTCTGACACTATCCCTGTAACTCTGACACTATCCCTGTAACTCTGGCACTATCCCTGTAACTCTGACCCTATCCCTGTAACTCTGACACTATCCCTGTAACTCTGACCCTATCCCTGTAACACTGACACTATCCCTATAACTCTGACACTATCCCTGTAACTCTGACACTATCCCTGTAACTCTGGCACTATCCCTGTAACTCTGACCCTATCCCTGTAACTCTTGACACTATCCCTGTAACTCTGACCCTATCCCCTGTAACTCTGGCACTATCCCTGTAACTCTGACCCTATCCCTGTAACTCTGACACTATCCCTGTAACTCTGACACTATCCCTGTAACTCTGACCCTATCCCCTATAACTCTGGCACTATCCCTGTAACTCTGACCCTATCCCTGTAACTCTGACACTATCCCTGTAACTCTGACACTATCCCTGTAACTCTGACACTATCCCTATAACTCTGACACTATCCCTGTAACTCTGACACTATCCCTGTAACTCTGACACTATCCCTGTAACACTGACACTATCCCTGTAACTCTGACCCTATCCCTGTAACTCTGACCCTATCTGACCCTATCCCTGTAACTCTGACACTATCCCTGTAACTCTGACACTATCCCTGTAACACTGACACTATCCCTGTAACTCTGACACTATCCCTGTAACTCTGACCCTATCCCTGTAACTCTGACCCTATCTGACACTATCCCTGTAACTCTGACACTATCCCTGTAACTCTGACACTATCCCTGTAACTCTGACCCTATCCCTGTAACTCTGACCCTATCCCTGTAACTCTGACACTATCCCTGTAACTCTGACACTATCCCTGTAACTCTGACACTATCCCTGTAACTCTGACCCTATCCCTGTAACTCTGACCCTATCCCTGTAACTCTGACACTATCCCTGTAACTCTGACCCTATCCCTGTAACTATCCCTGTAACTCTGACCCTATCCCTGTAACTCTGACACTATCCCTGTAACTCTGACCCTATCCCTGTAACTATCCCTGTAACTCTGACCCTATCCCTGTAACTCTGACACTAACCCTGTAACTCTGACACTATCCCTGTAACTCTGACCCTATCCCTGTAACTCTGACCCTATCCCTGTAACTCTGACACTATCCCTGTAACACTGACACTATCCCTGTAACACTGACCCTATCCCTGTAACTCTGACACTATCCCTGTAACTCTGACCCTATCCCTGTAACTCTGACCCTATCCCTGTAACTCTGACCCTATCTGACCCTATCCCTGTAACTCTGACCCTATCCCTGTAACTCTGACACTATCCCTGTAACTCTGACACTATCCCTGTAACACTGACACTATCCCTGTAACTCTGACACTATCCCTGTAACTCTGACCCTATCCCTGTAACTCTGACCCTATCTGACCCTATCCCTGTAACTCTGACCCTATCCCTGTAACTCTGACACTATCCCTGTAACTCTGACACTATCCCTGTAACTCTGACCCTATCCCTGTAACTCTGACCCTATCACTGTAACTCTGACACTATCCCTGTAACTCTGACACTATCCCCGTAACTATGACACTATCCCTGTAACTCTGACACTATCCCTGTAACTCTGACCCTATCCCTGTAACTCTGACACTATCCCTGTAACTCTGACCCTATCACTGTAACTCTGACACTATCCCTGTAACTCTGACACTATCCCCTATAACTCTGACACTATCCCTGTAACTGACACTATCCCTGTAACTATGACACTATCCCTGTAACTCTGGCACTATCCCTGTAACTCTGACACTATCCCTGTAACTCTGACCCTATCCCTGTAACTATCCCTGTAACTCTGACACTATCCCTGTAACACTGACCCTATCCCTGTAACACTGACACTATCCCTATAACTCTGACACTATCCCTGTAACTCTGACACTATCCCTGTAACTCTGGCACTATCCTTGTAACTCTGACCCTATCCCTGTAACTCTTACACTATCCCTGTAACTCTGACCCTATCCCCTATAACTCTGGCACTATCCCTGTAACTCTGACCCTATCCCTGTAACTCTGACACTATCCCTGTAACTCTGACACTATCCCTGTAACTCTGACCCTATCCCCTATAACTCTGGCACTATCCCTGTAACTCTGACCCTATCCCTGTAACTCTGACACTATCCCTGTAACTCTGACACTATCCCTATAACACTGACACTATCCCTGAACTCTGACACTATCTCTGTAACTCTGACCCTATCCCTGTACTCTGACCCTATCCCTATAACACTGACACTATCCCTGTAACTCTGACACTATCCCTGACACTATCCCTGTAACTCTGACACTATCCCTATAACTCTGACACTATCCCTGTAACTCTGACACTATCCCTGTAACACTGACACTATCCCTGTAACACTGACCCTATCCCTGTAACTCTGACCCTATCCCTGTAACTCTGACCCTATCCCTGTAACTCTGACACTATCCCTGTAACTCTGACACTATCCCTGTAACACTGACACTATCCCTGTAACTCTGACACTATCCCTGTAACTCTGACACTATCCCTGTAACTCTGACCCTATCCCTGTAACTCTGACCCTATCTGACCCTATCCCTGTAACTCTGACCCTATCCCTGTAACTCTGACACTATCCCTGTAACTCTGACACTATCCCTGTAACTCTGACCCTATCCCTGTAACTCTGACACTATCCCTGTAACTCTGACCCTATCACTGTAACTCTGACACTATCCCTGTAACTCTGACACTATCCCCTATAACTCTGACACTATCCCTGTAACTATGACACTATCCCTGTAACTCTGGCTCTATCCCTGTAACTCTGACCCTATCCCTGTAACTCTGACACTATCCCTGTAACTCTGACCCTATCCCTGTAACACTGACACTATCCCTATAACTCTGACACTATCCCTGTAACTCTGACACTATCCCTGTAACTCTGGCACTATCCCTGTAACTCTGACCCTATCCCTGTAACTCTGACCCTATCCCCTGTAACTCTGGCACTATCCCTGTAACTCTGACCCTATCCCTGTAACTCTGACACTATCCCTGTAACTCTGACACTATCCCTGTAACTCTGACCCTATCCCCTATAACTCTGGCACTATCCCTGTAACTCTGACCCTATCCCTGTAACTCTGACACTATCCCTGTAACTCTGACACTATCCCTATAACTCTGACACTATCCCTGTAACTCTGACACTATCCCTGTAACTCTGACACTATCCCTGTAACACTGACACTATCCCTGTAACTCTGACACTATCCCTGTAACTCTGACCCTATCCCTGTAACTCTGACCCTATCTGACCCTATCCCTGTAACTCTGACACTATCCCTGTAACTCTGACACTATCCCTGTAACTCTGACCCTATCCCTGTAACTCTGACCCTATCTGACACTATCCCTGTAACTCTGACACTATCCCTGTAACTCTGACACTATCCCTGTAACTCTGACCCTATCCCTGTAACTCTGACCCTATCCCTGTAACTCTGACACTATCCCTGTAACTCTGACACTATCCCTGTAACTCTGACCCTATCCCTGTAACTCTGACCCTATCCCTGTAACTCTGACACTATCCCTGTAACTCTGACCCTATCCCTGTAACTATCCCTGTAACTCTGACCCTATCCCTGTAACTCTGACACTATCCCTGTAACTCTGACCCTATCCCTGTAACTATCCCTGTAACTCTGACCCTATCCCTGTAACTCTGACACTATCCCTGTAACTCTGACACTATCCCTGTAACTCTGACCCTATCCCTGTAACTCTGACCCTATCCCTGTAACTCTGACACTATCCCTGTAACACTGACACTATCCCTGTAACACTGACCCTATCCCTGTAACTCTGACACTATCCCTGTAACTCTGACCCTATCCCTGTAACTCTGACCCTATCCCTGTAACTCTGACCCTATCTGACCCTATCCCTGTAACTCTGACCCTATCCCTGTAACTCTGACACTATCCCTGTAACTCTGACACTATCCCTGTAACTCTGACACTATCCCTGTAACACTGACACTATCCCTGTAACTCTGACACTATCCCTGTAACTCTGACCCTATCCCTGTAACTCTGACCCTATCTGACCCTATCCCTGTAACTCTGACCCTATCCCTGTAACTCTGACACTATCCCTGTAACTCTGACACTATCCCTGTAACTCTGACCCTATCCCTGTAACTCTGACCCTATCCCTGTAACTCTGACACTATCCCTGTAACTCTGACACTATCCCCGTAACTATGACACTATCCCTGTAACTCTGACCCTATCCCTGTAACTCTGACACTATCCGTGTAACTCTGACCCTATCACTGTAACTCTGACACTATCCCTGTAACTCTGACACTATCCCCTATAACTCTGACACTATCCCTGTAACTATGACACTATCCCTGTAACTCTGGCACTATCCCTGTAACTCTGACCCTATCCCTGTAACTCTGACACTATCCCTGTAACTCTGACCCTATCCCTGTAACTATCCCTGTAACTCTGACACTATCCCTGTAACTCTGACACTATCCCTGTAACTCTGACCCTATCCCTGTAACTCTGACACTATCCCTGTAACTCTGACACTATCCCTGTAACTCTGACACTATCCCCTATAACTCTGACACTATCCCTGTAACTATGACACTATCCCTGTAACTATGACACTATCCCTGTAACTCTGGCTCTATCCCTGTAACTCTGACCCTATCCCTGTAACTCTGACACTATCCCTGTAACTCTGACCCTATCCCTGTAACTATCCCTGTAACTCTGACACTATCCCTGTAACACTGACCCTATCCCTGTAACACTGACACTATCCCTATAACTCTGACACTATCCCTGTAACTCTGACACTATCCCTGTAACTCTGGCACTATCCCTGTAACTCTGACCCTATCCCTGTAACTCTGACACTATCCCTGTAACTCTGACCCTATCCCCTGTAACTCTGACCCTATCCCTGTAACTCTGACACTATCCCTGTAACTCTGACACTATCCCTGTAACTCTGACACTATCCCTGTAACTCTGACCCTATCCCCTATAACTCTGGCACTATCCCTGTAACTCTGACCCTATCCCTATAACTCTGGCACTATCCCTGTAACTCTGACACTATCCCTGTAACTCTGACACTATCCCTGTAACTCTGACACTATCCCTGACACTATCCCTGTGACTCTGACACTATCCCTGTAACTCTGACACTATCCCTATAACTCTGACACTATCCCTGTAACACTGACACTATCCCTGTAACACTGACCCTATCCCTGTAACTCTGACACTATCCCTGTAACTCTGACACTATCCCTGTAACTCTGACATCCCTGACACTATCCCTGTAACTCTGACACTATCCCTGTAACTCTGACACTATCCCTATAACTCTGACCCTATCCCTGTAACTCTGACCCTATCCCTGTAACACTGACCCTATCCATGTAACACTGACACTATCCCTGTAACACTGACAATCTCCCTGTAACACTGACACTATCCCTGTAACTCTGACCCTATCCCTGTAACACTGACACTATCCCTGTAACTCTGACACTATCCCTGTAACTCTGACACTATCCCTGTAACTCTGACACTATCCCTGTAACACTGTCCCTGTTCCTATAGTACTGTCAGCGCTCCCCCTAGGATGAGTGATAGTCAGCTTGGGCAGCAATAACATGTAATCACTCAGCACCCATCACTCAGTACCCACTTTGTTAATTTTCTGCAGCCCTGCCCTGCTCTCCCCACCCCAGCCACATGGACCCCATCCAAGACGCAGGCTGGCATTTTTTGATACTTTACATTCTGTGCTGCTGCTGCCACTGGTGATGAGGTCTCTGCAGCTGCCACTGCTGGAGTCTCCGCTGCCTTCACTGCTGGGGACTCTGCTGCTGCTGCCGCGCACACAGCCTCCCTGCCAGCTGCGCACGATAACCCCACGGTGGGCAGCAATAAAGCAATATCCAGGCCCGGTCCACGGTACTTCCCAACTGGCGCATGCGCAGTCCGCATAGTCTCAATGAAATAGTTTAAAAAACGGGAGAACCAGGCAGATTTGCGGGGCAGCGGGAGGTTGAGGTCAAAACCGGGAGCCTCCCGCTGAATGCGGGAGGGTAGGCAAGTCTGAGTAGCACTCTACGCTATACACAGCCCCTCCATCTTACACCCAGCAGCACATTACACTACATTTTACACAGCCCCCCCCCCATATTACACCCAGTAGCACTATACACAGCCCCTCCATCTTACACCCAGCAGCACATTACACTACATTTTACACAGCCCCCCCATATTACACCCAGTAGCACTATACACAGCCCCCCATCTTACACCCAGCAGCACATTACACTACATTTTACACAGCCCCCCCATATTACACCCAGTAGCACTATACACAGCCCCCCCATATTACACCCAGCAGCACATTACACTACATTTTACACAGCCCCCCCCCATATTACACCCAGTAGCACTATACACAGCCCCCCATATTACACCCAGCAGCACATTACACTACATTTTACACAGCCCCCTCCCCCCATATTACACCCAGTAGCACTATACACAGCCCCTCCATATTACACCCAGCAGCACATTACACTACATTTTACACAGCCCCCCCCCCATATTACACCCAGTAGCACTATACACAGCCCCCCCATATTACACCCAGCAGCACATTACACTACATTTTACGCAGCCCCCCCCCATATTACACCCAGTAGCACTATACACAGCCCCCCATCTTACACCCAGCAGCACATTACACTACATTTTACACAGCCCCCTCCCCCCATATTACACCCAGTAGCACTATACACAGCCCCCCCATATTACACCCAGCAGCACATTACACTACATTTTACACAGCCCCCCCATATTACACCCAGTAGCACTATACACAGCCCCCCCATATTACACCCAGCAGCACATTACACTACATTTTACACAGCCCCCCCATATTACACCCAGTAGCACTATACACAGCCCCCCCATATTACACCCAGCAGCACATTACACTACATTTTACACAGCCCCCCCATATTACACCCAGTAGCACTATACACAGCCGCCCATATTACACCCAGCAGCACATTACACTACATTTTACACAGCTCCCCCCCATATTACACCCAGTAGCACTATACACAGCCCCCCATATTACACCCAGCAGCACATTACACTACATTTTACACAGCCCCCTCCCCCCATATTACACCCAGTAGCACTATACACAGACCCTCCATATTACACACAGCAGCACATTACACTACATTTTACACAGCCCTCCCCCCCATATTACACCCAGTAGCACTATACACAGCCCCCATATTACACCCAGTAGCACTATACACAGCCCCCCATATTACACCCAGCAGCACATTGCACTACATTTTACACAGCCCCCCCATATTACACCCAGTAGAACTCTACACGATACACAGCCCCCCCATATTACACCTAGTAGAACTCTACACAACACACAGCCCCTCACAACCATATAACCCCCAGAACAGACAGCACCCACCTGGCTTTTGTTGCTGCCTCCAGTGAAGAGCAGGGATCCGCCCCATGGACAGTGAGGTGGGAGGAGGCAGATCAGGGCAGGCACATGCAGGAACCAGGAAGAGGAAAGCTGGCCTGTTACATTCAGTGGGTGAGTGTGATGGGCGGGGCCAGCCACATCGATGCAGAGCCCTGGCTGCCAGGCTACAGTATGAGCTTCGGTGAACAGGAAGCTGCTCTGCTCTCATTAGTCCCCCGTCACTGCTCCTGCAGCTCAGACTGCCCAGCTCCATACTGCACAAGACGGGCACCGCTACCCACAAACCCACAGTGCGGTGGCCGGCCATGACCTTTCCCTTGCAGCCCACCCCCACCTTGCATTGATGCAAGTAGGAGCTCGTAAGAACCGGGAGCTACGATCATTCACACTGACATGCGGGGGGACGCCCAGCACAGGGCTATCCCGCCCCGCATGTCAGTGCCCCCCTTCCTGCGCAGAAGTGCAAAGGCATCGCACAGCGGCGATGCCTTTGCACTTCAAGAGTAGCTCCAGACTAGCGCAGCTTGAGCGTGCTGGCCGGGAGCTACTCATCGCTCCCCGGCCCGCAGCGGCTGTGTGTGACGTCACGCAGCCGCTGTGGCCCGCCCCCCGTTCGGTCCGGCCACACCTGCATTGGCCAGACCACGCCAACGAAGCGGCTGCCAAATGCTGCCATTCCGCCCCACCCCCCCGCCCAGGGTCCGCCTCAGCCTGTCAATCAGGCAGAGACGATCGTAGCAGCACGACGGCTTTCGGCCATCCGGCATGCGCCAGCGCACCGGCGCATGTGCAGCTCTGACCCAATCGCACCGCTGCGATAAACTGCAGCGTGCGATCGGGTCAGAGTGACCCCCATAAAGAACAGGGCCGGTTCTAGATCTTGTGGCGCCCAGAGTGAAAGTTTCCTGTGGCGCCTCCCCCTGGCAGAATAGAGCTGGTGCGTGCCGAAGGCGTGCGTCCAAAAATAGGGGCGTGGCCACAGTTATCACCCTGGACTTGTGCCCCCGGTAGTTGTGACTCCAGTAGCTGTGTCCCCTTTAGTTGTGACCCCAGTAGTCATGCCCCCTGTAGCTGTGCCCCCAGTAGTTGTGCACCCCTGTAGCTGTGCCCCCTGTAGCTGTGCCCCCAGTAACCTTTATCCATTCCTGCATGAAGGAATGCTAAGACCCTGGAAACTCTGAAAGACTTAGGGTCCATTTTCCGTTCACTGCACCAGTGAATATAGGTTTGCCATATTCGGTGATAAATGCGAGCTAAGGAAGGTTTCCTTGTTCTGAGCATAGTTTGAATTACCTGTTGTGAGAATCCTCTTGACTTCAGGATAGAGGTTTCAAGAGCCACATCAAAGACAGTTGATCCAGAGGTCTGTGATTACAAGGTCCCTGCATCAGTAGATCTGGACGTTGAGGGAGCAGAAGTGAAACATCCATCGACATCACCGACAGGGCATCCACAAAGATCGCTCTGGAATCCTTTGTTCTTGACTCATATGCGAGCACTTTGCTGTTCAGCCGGGACGCCGTGAGATCTATCTCTGGCAACCCCATTTGTCTGCTAGAGTCTGGAAGACCTCTGGGTGTAGAGCCCATTTGCTTTCCTGCATGGCGTGTTGACTGAGGAAGTCCGCTCCCCAGTTTAGGACTCCCGGAATGAACACTGCGGACAAGGCTGGATGATGAAGTTCTGCCCACTTTAGTATGTGACTTACCTCCTTCATCACTTTTCGGCTGCGAATTCCTCCCGATGGTTGAGGTACGCTACTGGTTTTCCCCGAAGAATGTCCTTTGCCTGAATCAGTGCCATGTATATGGCCCGAAGTTCCAATATATTTATTGGCAGGCAACTTTCTTCCTTGGTCCATTGCCCCTGAAAACACAACCTTCCTGACACTGCTCCCCAGCCCTGGAGACTGACGTATGTCGTCAGAATTTCCCAATCTGACATCCAAAAGGGTCTCCCCTTGTCCAGATGGGATGTCTGTAGCCACCAGTCTAATGATCTTCTTACTTCTATCGTAAGAACCATAGTCTGTGTTTTTATCGTCTGATGCAACCCATTTCATTTGGCAAAAATCAGACGCTGCAAAGGCCTTGAGTGGAATTGTGCATACTCCACCATGTTGAATGTTGACACCATCAAGCCCATCACGCGCATTGCTGCGTGAATGCATACCGTTTGACTGTGTAACAAGTCCTGAATCCTTGACTGAACCTTGGATATCTTGTGCAGAGGTAAAATTACTCTCTGAAGACTTGAATCCAGTACAGCCCCCAAGTGAGTCATCCGCTGTGACGGAACCAGAGACGATTTTGCCCAATTTATGAGCCACCCGTGGTTCTGCAGACACGTCATTATCTGTTGCAGATGACATAACAGCAATTCCTGTGTCCGTGCCAGGAATAAAAGATCGTTGAGGTATGGAAATATTCTTATCCCCTGCTGGCGGAAATAAGATGCCATTAACACCATAATCTTGGTAAATACTCTGGGGGCTGTGGCTTACCCAAAAGGTAGGGCCTGGAACTGAAAATGCTGTTGGAGGATAGCGAACCTGAGATAGCACTGATTCGACAGTGCTATAGGAACATGTAGGTAAGCATCCTGTATATCCAGGGATACCATATAATCCCCTGGCTCCATGGCCAAAATGATGGAACGTAACGTCTCCATGTGAAACCGAGGTACCCAAATGTATTTGTTCAGTACTTTGACATTTAGAATGGGCCGAAATGACCCATTTGGCTTCTGAACCAAAAACAGGTTGGAGTGAAAACCCTGTCCTCGTTATGCAGGAGGAACTGGAATGACTACTCCTGAGTGAAGCAATTTCTGAACTGCCTCTAACAAAGCCCTGGCCTTCGTCTCTACCCGAGACGGACTGGTACAAAAAAACCTTCGAGGAGGGTGCTTCTTGAAGGCAAAAGCATAACTTAGAGATACCGCTTCCTGCACCCAGGCATCTGTTGTAGACTGCTGCCAGATCTGTGCAAACTGAAGAAGTTGTATTGGGGCTGCTTGCCATCCCTTTTTCCTTTAGCTTTTCCTTGAGACCGATAGGGCTGAAAAGCCTGAACTTTAGGTTTGAAATTGTATGTGGAAGGAAACTTGACCTTCTTGGAGTCTGCTTCTGACTCCAGAATATCTGTCAATTCTTTACCAAAAAGAATATCTCCAGAAAAGGGCAAAGATTCCAAAACCTTTTTAGATCATGAATCAGCTTTCCACGTACGTAACCAAACTGCTCGCGAGCAGCTATTGTTGAAGCTGATGCCCTGGAGGCAATAGTACCCATATCCAATGCTGCTTCTTCCAAGAACATTGCAGCCTGTTTTATATGAGCTATATGGGATTTTTGCTCTCTAGAAGCTATTGAAAAATCCCCCTCCAATGCATCAGCCCAGGTGGCCACTGCCTTTGCCATCCAAGCTGAAGCCATGACTGACCTTATGACTGCCCCAGACGGAGAAAAAATGTTTTTTTAGAAAACCATCCACTCTCCTATCCGTGACATCATTTAATGATGTTGAAGGCAAAGGTAATGTCGATTTTCGCACTAATCGAATTACATGCATATCTACTTTAGGAGCCACCTCCCTTTTTAAACAATCCCCAGCTGGAAGAGGATAATTGGAATTCCATTTCTTAGTAATTCTAACCTTCTTATTGGGCGTAGCCCAAGCCTCTTCCATAATTTCCGTCAGCTGATCTGACCCTGGAAACTCAGTTTTAACTGTTTTGGGATGTTTAAACACCGGTGGCTTTCATTGCTTTAATTAACTCAGCTTTATTCACTGAGCTGAGACCTTCCTCCTCCTCTTCGCATGCCGAAGTATAATTTATTGAGCTTTCATCTATCGATGAATCCTCATCTGAATCATGTGTAGCCTGTAAGGGTGAAGATTTACTTACCACCGTCTTATCAGCTTGTTTCTTTTTAGAGGCTGCTGCTGGAAGTGATACACCATAGGTGGGGAGCTGCATGTAAGGGTCAATAGTGTAACCTATCCCTGGTACAGGAGTTGGAGGAATTATCCGTTCAGCTATACTGGATAAAGTCTGTGCAAACATAGCCCAAGATGTATCCATCTGCACCTGAATCTGCCTTGTATTTTTCATTAACCCCTGGTGAAAGCTAAAACAATTTGCACACAAACCATCCTGAACCAGATCCTGAGAGGATAACACAGCTTTGCAAGACAAACATGATATGAGTGTTGGTGTTGGTGTGAGTGTACCTTCCTCACCTTTGCCACTCTTAGACATGATAATCAACACTTCCACAGTGTACTACACAATTTGTGACTGTAATCACTTTAAACTTCTTAAAGTGACATACAATCCGACCCTATCCAAGCACCAGCATTGAGGATCGGAATAAACAAACACAGAAATATAGTAAAGTCAGCAATCACACTAGCAGTCAGTCACATGTTATACATTAGTATAATAAGCAATATGAGCATATCATCAACTACAACTACATTTTAAGTATGTAGGAGAACATATTACTGAATCATGTTTAAACAGATCTAACGTATTCAGACGCAATTGCGAAAGAAACAACAGTAAATGTATACAGACTCATGTGCAATAGGCATTTATCTAACTATTCGTACTTAAAAAGGTAGATAGAGACTTAGTGCTGTATTACCCGTACTCAGTAGAGTGGGATACAGGAAGTCTCACCTTGCTTCCAGGATCGATCAATATGTTAGCGAACACTGAGTGGATCCAGATGCTACTAGTGTACACTGCCGCTCCATGAACCTATAGTGAACATAGACGCTCAGTGAACACCGACGCACCAGTCACACAGCCGCCTATGCTGCGACTGGGTCCCCTTCGTGTACAGCGTCTGAGACGGAAGCAGGAAACAGTTCATGGCGGGAGACTCAGAGGAAACTGGTCATGAACCGGGGGAGAGGGGCGACCAGGAGAGCGTCTGACTCCTCACTGCTGACATCAACCCTAGGGATAGTGGCCTCCTATTCCTGGAGCCTCTGATCCCTAAGGACTAGCGCTGGTGCACCCTAGGTCCGTATTCCCATACTGAGCGGAACTGATGCCTTACCTTTTCCCCGTGCTCCGGCCACAGCCTGGTAATGTCTGCTGGACCTGCTAGTATATCCGACACAGACGCCCGCCGAAACAGCACTGTACTCATGGGTAAGCGTTGTCGCAACCCGGCGGAGAATTGTTGGAGTGACTCTTTCTAAGGTATGTATAAGATGCTGTTTAGAAAGATCACTCAAGAAAAAATAGTATGACTATTAAATTAAGAAAGCTTAGGGCAGATAAAAACCATCAGCCCTCTGACCATGGTCCGGCTCCTGCTGCAGCAAACAACAAACTGATTTGCCTGAGCCAGTAGGCGGGGATATATGGACGGGCCCGTTGCATGCTGGGAGGCCGGAAAAGCTTTGACCGACTGGTGCAAATCTGCTGTCGCTTCATCATATCCCATTGTTATCCTGTGGATAACCTGTGGACTCTGCCAGAGAAAATTGTTCTTACATTTTATGAAGTGTGGGGAACACATGATACAGGAGGTAGATGAGCACACAAATCCCAGACTCTATGGACTGCATCGACTGCAATCCATTGAAGCCAGATTGGGCTGACGATCAGCAAGGAGTGGCTTCCTACAGGAAGCCAGTTCTCTGCTTCGCATGCCCAGTCTGACAGTCCCAGAGGGAGGAAACACCTCCCAAGGGAACTGCCTGTTCTGTAGGTGACTGGCACAGTGGCAGATTTAAAGGGGGCAGAAAGGGCAATCGCCCCCCTGCACCTGCCCCGCAGATTTGAGAAGCTAGGGTCCACTCCTGTACATTACTTCCGCCCGCCGCTACCGCAACGCATCGTGGCCGCGACGGTGATTATCTGCAGCAGCAGCACTGACTGTCTGAGTCTGACAAGTGTCAAACTCAGACCGTCAATGTGAGACCGTCACCGCCGGCAGCCGCGGTTGAGAGTCTGATTGCAAGGTTCCGAGGCAGTGTGTCACTCACTGTCTGGCATCCCATACCCTCCAACTGTACCTTTTTAGCAGGTACAGTATTTTTTTTTATGGTCTGTACCGATTTTTGGCTCTTCAAACTTCCATTGAAAGTATAGGAAAAGGGGCGTGGCTACGTCCCTTTAATCGTGGCCATGCCCCCTTTTCTAATTTGTACCGATTTTTACTTGTAAAATGTTGGAGGGTATGGCGTCCCTGTAAATTACCTTGTCCTGTCCTCGAATCAGGGTGTAATCTTCCAGTGCCCTGGACCTAGCTGGCAACCCATATCTGTTATTCACCATTTATCCTAAATAGTTCTAGAACAGGCCTCATGCTGCACTTGCACCCTTGTGGTTATCTATCCATTTGGACTATCTTCGTGTAGCTGGTCCTCTAGCTGGGCACCTTTGTGTCCTGGGCTGGAACCCTTTGCAGGAGCAGGAATGTGGCTTACTTTCTATGTAGTGGGGTGGCTCCTCAGAAACCCCACAAAGGTGCCATAGGGCAGCAACCATACTGCTCCCTCAGCCTTGCACCCTGGGTGATAGCACCAGTCGAACACCCCTCGATACGCCTGTTTAGTTTCATGCTTACTGCAGGAAAGTTGCTCCCCATATAAGGGGTTTGCTGTTGTCACTGAGGAAGATCATCAACAGAGAAATAATGATGGCACCAGCATTTTTACGCTAATGACTTACACAGCTACGATTCTTCAACCTACGGACATGTAGTAGCTCAACAGAAATGGACAGAGATACCCCCCCCTCCCCCCCTGACCCATCGCAACATGTCAGCAACTACGGACACAATTGCAACAACATTGACACAGATGTGGGGAACAGTGTCTCACTGCATGACTCTGAGACACCCTTGAAAAAGGTTGAGTCACTTGTGTTTTTGCCATCACTTCCCGTTACCTCCTCCAAATGGTCCCTTCCTGTCTCTTACTCTGTAAATAAATCCTCACCACTGGGGTGCATCACAAAAATATTTTGTCGCATGCACAGTGCGGCTGTGACAAATGCGCAGTCACCTGATAATCACTCA
Organism: Pseudophryne corroboree; assembly: GCF_028390025.1. Lineage (NCBI taxonomy): Eukaryota > Metazoa > Chordata > Amphibia > Anura > Myobatrachidae > Pseudophryne > Pseudophryne corroboree. The sequence goes on from NC_086455.1 coordinate 128,442,968, forward strand.
GCAGTGTAAATACCAGCATTACATACAAATACAAATCAGGCCCTGTGTCTGCTTCTGCCCACATTAATATCCTAATTAATTACCCTTTTGATTAGGAAAAAAATGCAAACATTATTTCGACACCTGTAAGGACAAGATACTCACAACTCATTTCCCCAAATGGAAGCGTATTGTGTATTTGACAGTGATCCTTTCCCCCCCTAATGGACTGAATAAATTACAGTATCTCAATAATCTGTAACATTATTTGATTTTTTTTTTGAGCGGGGGGGAGGGGGGATTTGGTTTATCATATTTATTTATACCTGTGTGTACATTATCAGAATGTATTCATGTAATATCTTTTAAATATTGATGCTGTGACAGAAATAAGGAGCCGGCGCCATCTCCTAGGGTGGAATTTGGAAACTAAGAGGAGATGCACCAAGTCTTGGAGAGAAAGTGGAGAAGTTGCCTAGTTGTCTAGAGCAACCAATATTCTTCTGTCATTTCATAGACTATACTCAATAAATGACAATGCTTACATTGGTGCAGAAAGCAATCATCTGCACCAATGGCTAAATAATGTCCCCAAAGGACAATAATTACACCTTTGTCCAAATTTTTCTGACACTAAAGTATTTGAACAAAAGGCCATGGAGATGTCGGACAGATTTATTGAGAAAAAAATGAAATTCTATTGGACAATAGATGATCTTTCGTTCTCTAACTTAATGGTAACTTGGTGGTTTGTTGTGCGGATCAGCTCTGTTATGTATCTACCACATAATCATAATTTCACAAATATGAATCAAATATATATTTGGGAATGTAGTGGGAAATTAGAATCATTGCTGTTCACATTTTAGTTCCTCCTCTGCAGATCTCTGCTGCCTTTCTGGTGACAACAGCTGCCTCCACTACGTCTGCAAATTTGGGAACAAGTTATCTGGCTTTACGTCCAACATTGCGCATGAAAAACACTGTTCACACAGCTACTCCAAGCTGGTGGATGACCACAGTCACCTTTCCCAGCGATCTGATTCCTTTTCACTACTTCAGACATCTTTCCCATAGGAAGGAGCGGGGCTCCAGAAACCAACACCATCTGAACTTTTAGTTTTCACAGTTTACTGTATTCTAGGTGGCTCCATCGTGTTTCCTCATGTGTAACAGGTCCATTAGTGACAAGGAATATATTCTGTATTTGGCCTTTTTGACAAATATTACACATTTAACATATCAGAACATCAAGACAGAATGTACATTGTTCCAATACAGCATTGGCTGATGCAAACAAGATTTTGGCAAATGAAAAATAACATTGCCATACAGTGCAACCGGAAAGTATTCAGAGCGCTTCACTTTTTCCACATTTTGTTATGTTACAGCCATATTCCAAAATGGAATAAAATTAATTTCCCTCAAAATTCTACACCAGGACTCTTCTTACAGCTGGCCAGCTGTCTAAACTGAGCGATCGGGGGAGAAGGGCCCTAGTCAGGGAGGTGACCTAGAACCCAATGGTCACTCTGTCAGAGCTACAGGATTCCTCTGTGGAAAGAGGAGAACCTTCCAGAAAGACAACCATCTCTACAGCAATTCACTAATCAGGCCTGTATGGTAGAGTGGCCAGATGGAAGCCACTCCTTAGTAAAAAACACATGGCAGCCCGCCTGTAGTTTGCTAAAATACACCTGAAGGACTCTCAGACCATAAGAAACAAAATTTTCTGGTCTGATGAGACAAAGATTGAACTTTTTGGCGTGAATACGAGGCGTCATGTTTGGAGAAAACCAAGCACCACTCATCACAAGGCCAATACCATCCCTACAGTGAATCATGGTGTTGGCAGCATCATGCTGTTTGGATGTTTTTCAGCGGCAAGAACTGGGAGACTAGTCAGGATAGAGGGAAATATGAATGCAGCAAATGTACAGAGACATCCTGGATAAAAACCTGCTCCAGAGCGCTCTTGACCTCAGACTGAGGCGACAGTTCATCTTTCAGCAGGACAACGACCCAAAGCACACAGCCAAGATATCAAAGGAGTGGCTACAGGACAACTCTGTGAATGTCCTTGAGTGGCCCAGCCAGAGCCCATACTTGAATTTGATTGAACATCTCTGGAGAGATCTGAAAATGGCTGTGCACCGACGCTTCCCATCCAACCTGATGGAGCTTAAGAGGTGCTGCAAAGAGGAATGGGTGAAACTGCCCAAAGATAGGTGAGCCAAGCTTGTGGCATCATATTCAAAAAGGCTTGAGGCTGTAATTGCTTGCAAAGGTGCACCAACAAAGTATTGAGCAAAGGCTGTGAATACTTATGGACATGTGATTTCTTAGTTTTTTATTTTTTAATAAATTAGCAAAATCTAAAAAAAAAAAAAAATTCACGTTGTCATTATGGGGTATTGGGGGTCATTCCGAGTTGATCGCTCGCTAGCTACTTTTTGCAGCGCTGCGATCAGATACTCGCCGCCTATAGGGGAGTGTATTTTAGCTTTACAAGTGTGCGAACGCCTGTGCAGCTGAGCTCTGCAAAAACATTTTGTGCAGTTTCTGAACAGGTCTGAACTTACTCAGCCCTTGCGATCACTTCTGCCTGCCTGGTCCCGGAATTGATGTCAGACACCCGCCCTGCAAATGCTTGGACATGCCTGCGTTTTTCCAAACACTCCCAGAAAACAGTCAGTTAACACCCATAAATGCCTTCTTCCTGTCAATCTTCTTGCGATCGGCTGTACGAATGGATTTTTTGTTAAATCCATCACTCAGCAACGATCCGCTTTGTACCCGTACAACGCGCCTGCGCACTGCAGTGCATACACATGCGCAGTAGTGCAAAGAAAAATTACCAAGGTAATAAGCCCGGCGCTGCAAACTGAGATGTTTAGCCTAGAGCAGCTGTTTAAGGGATAGTTAACCCCTAAAGAAATAATGGTGAAAAGGAGAATATACAGCGCTATGAACTGGATATAGAAATTTTACATTTTATTATAAGAAAGATTGTTGCAACAAATAAAACGTAAGTACTTATGTAATTTTAAAATAATAAATTTAAAATATATATGAAGAATAGGGCAAACACAGCACAGCAATTTGTTCGGTGTATTACCATATATAGAAGCCAAACATGGGCCCTCATTCCGAGTTGTTCGCTCGTTATTTTTCTTCGCATCGGTGCGATTAGTCGCAAACTGCGCATGAGCAACGTTCGCAGTGCGCCTGCGCCAAGTAAATTTGCTAAAAAGTTTGGTATTTTACTCATGGCTTAATGAAGACATTTCTTCGTTTTGGTGATCGGAGTGTGATTGACAGGAAGTGGATGTTTCTGGGCGGAAACTGGCCATTTTATAGGTGTGTGCGAAAAAACGCTGACGTTTCTGGGAAAAACGCGGGAGTGTCTGGAGAAACGGGGGAGTGTCTGGGCGAACGCTGGGTGTGTTTGTACGTCAAACCAAGAACGAAACTGACTGAACTGATCGCAATGGCAGAGTAAGTCTCGAGCTACTCAGAAACTGCAAAGAAATTTCTATTCGCAATTATGGTAATCTTTCGTTCGCAATTCTGCAAAGCTAAGATTCACTCCCAGTAGGCGGCGGCTTAGCGTGTGCAAAGCTGCTAAAAGCAGCTAGCGAGCGAACAACTCGGAATGAGGGCCATGATCTCCTGTTTAGAGTCCATGGAAAAAATGCCACAGTCCAGGGGATAAACACTTCTCAGATGTTTTTAGTCCATATAAAGTGACATGAACAGACCTTTGGACGCTAGATTCCGGACAAAATGGTCCTATTGAAAGCTTGGTCCTATACTCCTTATTCGGACAGCAACAGGTTCCCCGTTTGAGATCGTTGGTGGACTTCTAGGCGTATTCCTGGATGATTGCGAGATCTGTAGTGATAGGCTTCTTAAAAGTGCGCAGTAGTGACCTGATCGCTGCGCTGCGAAAAATGGCAACGTGCGATCAGGTCGGAATGACCCCCATTGTGTGTAGAATTTTGAGGGAAAAAATGAATTTATTCCACTTTGGAATAAGGCTGTAACATAACAAAATATGGAAAAAGTGAAGCGCTGTACTTTGTTTTCAAAAGGCCGGCAAGTCTGTATAAAACTTTGGGTAAGATATAGCATCAAAAACATTACAAAACAGATGAAGCTAAGGAAAGGCCAGAAGAAAGGGAGGGGAAGAGTAGACAGAGAGAAGAAAACTAGGCCAATTGAGTAGGCCCATGCAGATGGGTTGAGAATATAACTATAAATTGCACTGGGGGATAGAGGTAAATTGCACATTTAGACTAGGTAGGAGTCACCACTTGCCGCTAAAATAAATAAATAAATAAATATGGAACTAAAGGTGAAGAAGAGTTTAATACAAAGGGGATTCTGTGAACTCCATCAAGTAACCAAAAACAATGAGAACTCATTTGGCAATGACAAAACCAGGGGGTAGATTTACTAAAGCTTCTGTAACAGACCAGTGGTGGTATTGCCCATAAAAAACAATTGGATTCAATTAAAGGGGCAGACTACATGGACCATGTGGTTCGTATTTGCCGTCAAAGTCTATGTTTCTATGTTTATAATTTTCTAGAATGCAACAGAGAAATTATAGCATCCGATTGGTTGATATGGATAAAACGATCACTTTCAGTTTTAGAAACTTTAGTAAATGTGCCCTAGCCTCATTAAATGACATGAATATTGTTCTATATCTCCACCTTCCACATTCTTTACTCCTTCCAACCTTATATACCACACAACCAGTAGCACTACAGAAATAACACTTACCAATGGGGACTTTAATACTGGAGTTTGATAAAGTTTAGCTTCATATAACTTACCTTTTGAAATCAACAATTGTTAATCTACCTTTTGCGTGTTTTTTTTTTTAATCAGAAGTAGATGTTTCCCTTACTTGGGACAGGCTATCTTTACTTTCGGTTTCATTTTGTTCTATATTATTTATTCATATTATCCTTATCCCTTCAAGGGATAGTGATATGTTGGTTCTATACAAATAAATAATATTTTATGAGTGTCAACACAGCAATCATGTAATTACTTATATTTTCTGTATTCCTTCTCTAGTGATCAAAGGGCCTGAATCAGACCCGATAGCCGCTGTGCGTTTTCGCACAGCGGGTGATTATCGATAGACTGCGCATGCATATGCACTGCAATGCACACACGCTTCGCCAAACAACAGGCATCGCCGAACAGCGACAAGCTGGTGCGAAAATTTCAATCCAAGCTTATTAACATGAAGAGGCCGTTTGTGGGTGGTAACTGACTGTTTTCTGGAAGTGTCAGGGAAAACGCAGGCGTTCCCACGTGTTTTCAGGGAGGGTGTGTGACGTCAGCTCCGGACCCAAGTAGCCTGTTCTCATGGTACTGTAGGAGTAAGTCCTAGGCTACCCACAGACTGCACACAGTGGTAAAAACATTCGATGGTCAGTGAGGTGCGAACGGTTTTGCAGCTGTCCACTGACTGAGGGACATCTGTAGCTCGGCATACACGTGCGATTGCACACTTGCACAGGCGAATTTACACTCCCCTTGGGCGGAGACTATCTGATTGCAGGACAGCAAAATTAGCAGCCCAGATATCGCGTCTGAATTAGGCCCAAAGTGTCTTATTTGCACACAAAAAATTAAAACAAATACTGGTTGATAATATGGACATAAAGCATTGCTTATATATATGTTGTGAGGAAGTTTACTGGTAACAAGGATTGAGTAAAATAAAAAGATAGTGAAATCTGGTCTGCTGTAAGCAGGAGTTGGTCAAGCCTTGGTCTATCAAATGAGGCATTATGTTACAGTATAAAAGTCATTTCTGGTCTACACGCTCTGATCCTGGGCATTTCCCTCTGTCTTTAAACCCATTTCAATTTCAGCACCTCTGCCAGATGCTTGATTAATCCCCAGTAGTTCTGAGAGGGAGAGATCAATGCAGACAAGATGTGGGAATTAAGGAGAAAGGCACAGACAACCAATGACTGGTAGTGAAGTAACATTACACCACAATGAATGTAATATATGATACATATAAATAAAAAGGCATGGAAAATATCTAAAACATACCATACCGTACCATACAGCCATGTATATTGTTACTTGCAAGATATTAATTCTACAAATCAGAATGCATGCACACTGGTTGAAAAAGATAAAAGCTACATCTTTAAAATGTAGTAGAATATACACAGAGAGAGCAAAGTAATATGATGCATGTGTTATTCAATCACATAATAAAACATCATTTACCTTCATTTCCCAATTCAAGAACAACTGTCGGGTGTGTTTAGGAGAGAGATTTCAGCACCACAGCAATGGACAGCAAGCAGATAGCAGGAAGAGGCAGCTGCTCACAACAGCCAGCAATCAGCAGGCGAGGGAGGAGGCTATGCTACGGAACAGCTGGTGCGAAAGCTCTAGCAGGAATAGGCAGATCTGCAGGAGTGGAAGCTTGCAGACAAACACACAACCACACAATGGTGGGAGGGAAGCAGCTTCACAGAACAGCTATTCTAAACAAGGGGGAGGGTGAAGAATTTATTAGCACAGCCAGATACGATGACGAAAACTTACAACAGGGACAGAGGAAAGGTTTCATCTTATATTATTACCAGAATTATTGTTTATTTATATAGCGCTGCGCCACCATATCTCTCCAGAGAGAATAAGAGCTTCAATAATTATTCAAATATATGCACAATACTGATGATAACTGGTATACCCTGGAGTGTGTTTTTTATTTCAAATTCAGTGATCAATTTATTGTGCTATGCTGTAGATCACAGGTTCTCAAACTCGGTCCTCAGGACCCCACACAGTGCATGTTTTGCAGGTCTCCTCACAGAATCGCAACTGAAACAATTAGCTCCACCTGTGGATCTTTTAAAATGTGTCAGTGAGTAATGAATACACCTGTGCACCTGCTGGGTTACCTGCAAAACATGCACTGTGTGGGGTCCTGAGGACCAAGTTTGAGAACCTCTGCTGTAGATCATCTTCATGATGCTCAGCTGCGCACATTTCAGCCATTTATGGTAGGTTATACATTGCAAGCTTTCCTGCGCACCTCTGTGGGGTAAAGGAGAAAACTTCTGATGTTGATTGTTGCCATATGCTGTTTCGGAATGACACATCGCATCTAATGAATTTCATTTAATTGTCCCTTAAAACAAAGTCATTTTATACTTTGATATGAATTTGGTTAAATTTGAACAGATTTGTAATTGGATTGTCATTATTTTTAATGGGAAACGTGTTGTGTGCATGTGTAAAAAGCAGAGGTCAAGAGATTTCTGCATATTTTGGCCAACTTAGACACATACGCAGTAACACAAAATTGCTCCACTACGTCAACATTGACAGTGTGTTCCCTGGCCATCTTAACAGAATTGTAGGCCCTGGGCAAAGCAATGCATTGGGGCCCTACCCACCCATTCATGGTAGTAAAAAAAAAACAAAACTATAAATTACCCCTCCTGTGGTTTTGTGCCATCTACCCACATGCTTCCATGCAGTGAATGTCTGTCAGCTCTCTGGTTGGTGGACAGCTCCAGTCATCCACCAATCAGCATGCTGATAGCCATTCACTGCCTGGCTGCAGGCTGGCAGGCAAGTAGAGAATGCTGCTAGGCTGCTCTGATTATGTGTAATTCACAATCAGAGCTGCATTCTCTACCTGCATCCCAAGAAGCTACAGAGGCACCAGCCCTGCTCAAAGGCCCATAGAATCATGGGTCCCCAAGGCAGCTGCCCAGTAACTAAATACAACACATCATCAACAGAGATCAGGAACATCATAAATAATAATTTTAGTCTTTTGAAGATAGATAAATATTTAGAGAAAGATCTACAAGATTCACGTAAAAGTTGTCTTTAGGAAAGCAAATAATCTAAAACAAAAATTATCCCCTAGGGGTATATTTACTAAAATGGGAGTTCTATTTAAGATGGGATGTTGCCCATAGCAACCAATCAGATTCAAGGTATTATCTTCTAGAAGGTGCTAGATAAATGAGAAGTAAAATCTGATTGGTTGCTATGGGCAACATTCCATCTTAAATAGAACTCCCATCTTAGTAAATTTACCCCCTAGTATGCTGAGAAAGGTGGATGATAAACATGAAGGTCAAGATACATGGCTTAATTGCACTCCAAAATTAAAAGTTTTTTTTAGATGTCATACCTGTGTACATGCTACACACAGGAGTAATATAATAACTTCTTTTGCAGATAAAAGTGTACATAATTTTCTGAATTGTCAATCTAGTTATGTCATCTATGTCATCACCTGTGGATGCGGCTTTCAGTATGTAGGCTGCACCACCAGGACACTTAATATCAGGTTTTTGGAACACAGTAGACTGATTCTTAAAAATACAACGTCACACAGTCTACCTCACCATGTGCCCACTTGCCATATAGGCAACTTGGAGAATCTACAGATACAAGCTATTGGACAGATTCCAGGAACAGGGAGAGGGGGTGATAGGTTTAATAGGCTAAGCAAAAAGGAAGCATATTGGATTTTTAAACTGGGGACATTAACACCAAATGGCCTTAATGACACTATTGAACTTAATAATGCCTGAACATCTGGGGCTAGATAGGGCTGATCTGCTGTGGCATGGGTAACCTAGGTCCATAGAGACCCATGCCATTGGGATCAGTCCAGTCGGTATAGGTTGTTAACATACCATCTATGAATTAAGGGCTTGTCAATTCCTCCCTTGCTGTTGTTGGAATTCTGTCCCTATGTTGTCTAGGAATTTACTCTTAAGTTGTCTTTCTTTTCCCATAAGTGATAATAGAATTATTAGCATTATTAATATAAAAAATCCCCCCCCCCCTTTTCCCCCCAGTATATCATATAGTTCTTTTTCCTTTAAACTCCTGGACGATATTGTCCTTTCTCTTTAAGATGTTATAGAGTTATATATATATTACTCTATTATGTATAGTATATATTTTTAGATATATTTTTAGATACATTATCTATGAAATATACATTGTATGTGTCTGTACTAGAATTATTAGAACGGCTAATCATAAAATATATATTTTTGTTCATCACGTAACACTATATTTATCTGATTTTAAATGATTTATCTATGATTGTTAATAAAATGACACTATAATCAAGTATATAAGGGATCTACTGACAGTGATCGTCTGATTATGAGACACTGACTGATTTATACTATTTTATATTTTTATATTTGTATATTATTATTTTATATTTTCATATCTGTGTATTATTATTTATATTTGTATTCCCATTTTGTATTAAAATGTATATGTACATATGAGCCAGTAATGAGCCGTACCTAGAAAGAGTTAAGATACCAAATTGCAATCAGCTGCATTGACTGCTGACTTGATTTGGGATGTATAAATAAGCAATGGAACACAATAGGCAGTACTTCTGAGGAAACAGCCCCCATCTAAGAGGCTGAGAAACGCGTCAAGAATCGCTTCCATCGGACGTCTGCAGACCACACACCAAGCATCTCCTTGATAGCCGCTTCTCCCGTCTCCAGCGTGCACGGCAGCCGGCGTCTGCAGTGAACAAAGGAGGACCGCTTACAGATTGACAGCTTGTGCATAGAGGCTCCGGTAAGCTTGTCCACACTGCAGACAGTTACCTGTCAGTGGACTGCAGCCAGGGGCGGATCCAGAAGAAAATTAAAGGGGGGGCACCATGATAGGGGAACGGTAATAGTTATATTTACATGCACCTAAGGCACGCGTGCTCGCAGGTAAGGGTTGTGGTATCACAGGGGGTGTGACCTCACAGAATCAGGTAATCAGGTAATGATTGGCTGTAGGAGCGCATCCTGGTTTATTGCCAATGTTTCACCCTGATGAAAAGGCTGATTGGGCTTTGAAATGTTGGTCACCTGTTCCATTAGGTATGGGAGCCTGGAAGGCACCCCAGCACAACATAATTATTATAGTTTTTAGTTGGTGGTGGCAGGTGCAGCATACCTTGTTTTGGGCACTGCACTGAGACTCAGACTGCAGGACACGAACTGCCCATCTTTGATTAGAAGCAGCCAGCTGGATCTCCAACAAGCAGCATAAGACATCTGCAGGACAGCCCTGTCACAATCACACGGGCCACCTTCTCAAAGCTGAGGCTGAGTTTGACTGCACCTAGCATGGTGGTAAAGGTAGTGGAGGAGGAAGCACTGGGATTATTGTGCGGTGCAGTGAGGGCTGATGAAGCCTTCTGTGCTGTCATAAGTAACAGTTACTCGATGCTGGCATTTGAACCCCGCGCCTGGGCTGGACTCTGGCCGGCTGGCAGTGGGGGAGGTAGGTTGCGGTGTGAGCAGGGGGAGGCTGGAGCTGCAGCTCCAGCCTCCCCATTGGTTACCACACGGACTTGCTGTTAGAGCCACGGCGGGTCCTAGTGCCTGCCGGCTCTTTTATCAAAACTGACTGACGGAAATAGCAGTAGTGCTGCTGCTGTTCTCCTTTTGAAAAAAAAAAAGAAGTCAGAAATGACAGGGGGGGCACGGGCCTGAGTGCCCCCCCTCCCCCCCTGGATCCGCCTATGACCGCAGCAGTATTAACAAGATTATGCAAACCATTTTTAATAACACTCCCAAATTGCCGGAGGTCTCTCTTAGCCGTTAATTATTGCGGAATCCAATAATACATGATGGTACAATTAGCGGGACTCTAACAATACTCGAAAGTACAAAGAACTCCATGTACTAATATATCATCTAAGATTTGACTATTGCTTGGAATTTTTAAACGTCTTTAATGTGATTAACCATTTAAATCAACAGTGACTTTAATTGTGGATCCAAAGCATATATGGATCCTTAAATGGACACAAGTGAAATTGTTAAATAATCAAGTAGGGTTTGCAGACCGTTTAAAAAGGCTCAAGCTTTTTATGTAGTTTTTATTGTGATATTTGTGATGGTTTAGTCTGTATATTTCTTTTGTGATAATTAGCAGAGTAATTTGTTATGTTAATAAAATGTAGTTTATACCCTCACGGACAGCGCTTCCTATGCTCATTGTATACAATTAGTTTTTTTTTGGAGGGACAGCGCCTACATTGTGAAGCAGCAGTCTGTGATCGATATTCCAACGGGGATTCAGTGTCTCATGATCAGCGCACTAAGCGCTTACTTTTTTTTTTATTGTTAGCTGCCCAGTGAGCCTATACATTAAGATGGCCCTGGTGCGTACACCTCTGAATGCCCACAGTATTTTCCCACGGACTTCTAATCTGTGCTGGAGAAGAAGGTACTTTTTGACACATCTGATGGCAGAACCAGTTGGCACAATTTGGTGCCCTAGGAAAGACTTTAGCTGGTGCCCTAAACCACTTAACTGACACTTTTTGGTTCCCCATAAAACTCCTCAGAAATGTACACTTTTTTTCATTACGTACTAAAGTTTAAATATTATTTTAATAATATATATATATATATATATATATATAGATGATTTCAAAATATATCTATGGGTGTTTTGCACCCCCCCCCGTGTCGCTAGGCCCCCGTGATAAAATAACTTTCTATCCCCCATTGGTAATAGAGTGGTCTTAAATCCTAATAACAGTGCCATTTTGCACCCCCCTTCTCCTACCCTGTGACTACTGTATTTCTTATTTATAATTGTACCCTCCTCACCCCTCCAGCATTATTTAACTTTATGTTACCTCTCCCTCACCCCCACTAGTGATTGATCCCCCCCCCCCCCCCCCCCAGTGTGTTCCCTCCACCACCCCCATGGGCAATCCCCCCTGCTGCAGCTGATTTCTGCACTTTCAGAGATCAGCCAATAGTGCTTGGAGGGGAACCCCTCTCTGCACTGTGATCCCGGGCGCATGCGCTCCAGAATGCCAGCTGCATCACTGCAGGGTATCCGGAGAGCCAGAGGACATCCATTCTGTACATGTGCAGAATGGATCTCTTAATTTACAAGCTGGGCACACAGTGGGCAGTACGTCACATGTGATGCGACCAGGCCAAGTAATGTACTCCTGGCTCTGGTTTGCATCACATGCAACAATGCCAGGCAAGTGGTTAAATGACCAAGGGCTTCTCCTCTGTAATTGCTTAGTTCCTGCCTGTAACAATGACCTTGTAGGCATACCCAGGCATACGCCTATGGCCGACTCTATCTGATGGAATTTTTATTTAATTTTCTAATAAGGGAAGAATATTCAGGATATAGTTTAAACTGACTTTAGGGATATAGTTTAGGGATATAAAAAAAATACTGTTGTTGAGCAGTACAATAGAACTATAACACCACTGAGCACATTATTAGCTAAAGTTATTCATTTATGCAATGCTGACAGATTTCTAATGGCCAAAGATTGGAAGGAAAAACATCTACCTTACAGAGACACAGTTATAAATAGACATTGCTTCTTTGGAATGCATGTCTAGCTTGCTCTACAACTCTGATAACACCTTTGATAAAACTCAAGAACTCTGGAACATTTAATAGTACTTTAATGCCAGAAGAACACAACTTCTTAGAGTCCTAATATTACATATTTTCTTTTAACCCATTTTCATTCTTTTTGGATGATGTAACTTTTGTAACTATTGTAACTTTAAAAATCTTATAAATCCCTTTGGCACCAAATGTGTAATTTTCTATTTGTTATTTTGGTCCTCATTTAATACCTAGTCCTTCCACTAAGCAATTTATGGCTCAGGTACAGCACTTGATTTCTATTGCATCTATAACTTGTGACAAAACAACCACCAAACTACACCCGAGGTTTGTTTGAAGGAAGAATCTACAACCAAGATCTGGGGAGAGAAACCCAAAGATGAGGAAATGCAGTTTCCGTGGCATCAGACAAAAGTAACTGATATGGGTATCAATATCTCAGCTAATGGTTTCTAAACTTTCCATAGTAACTAAATAACCCTGAAAAGTGAATAGTCTGGCGTTCCTTTCAGGTCTCCACTACTGTTTTATCACCTGTACCTCATCTACCTGAGGCTTGGCCTGAATTGGTTCTATGACATAGCCCAAATATTTTACCTCTCTGTAATGGAAATGTAATATGTTTTGCAAACTCAGATATACCTTAATCTCCTTAGGTGGTTTTGTTGTCACCTATATGGTTCTCAATGACCTTAGGATGGCTTCCATCTTGGACATGTGATTCTCAGTCCAAGGAGTATATTACAATGTCTAAATATGCATCAGTATTAGCCTTATTAGACATCAACAGCCTATTAACTGGTACAGTACAAAGGCTGTACTGAGAGCAGTCTTGCCTTCATGTGGGGAATTTGCCAATATCCTGTCAACTATAAGGCAGTTACATATTTGCTGTTGGCTAGTTTCTCGATTAGTTGTTCACCCTAACCATAAGGTATGTGTCAAAATGCACAATGATATTCAAATGTCTGAAAACAAGCAAATGTATCCTCCCATTTAGTTTTAGAAACGACACATTCCAACATGCCCTGCCACAGTTTAGCATTTCATAGTAGAAAAACTGTGGCAGTGGATGCTGAGAAGTACAGTGCTTAGGGTAGACTGGACCAGCACGAGATTGGCTGCAGTCCAAAGGGTTCCTGTAACATTGGACATTGGACTTGCAAATGACCTACACTTCCACATTCTGGCCCAGTAGTATCCCATGCTGGTGCCTTTTCCACCCCGTCACTTCCATTTATGGGGCACTCAGACCATTCACCTGCCATTTTTGACATGACATGGACTTAGAAATGCCAGTGGCTTAGACATCTGGTGCATAGCCCCAAACATCTAAACAGTGATAGCTAGTTCCTCAAATGTTTGTGAGCTGCTTTGCAAGACTTACCCCTGAAGCCCTCTGTGCAGACCTTGGGTAAAATGGTATCAGTGATTCACACTGCTGAATTAGGTTCTGGTTGAAGCCAATTCTTAAGAAATGTAGACAATTCAGAAAGTTGCAACCTAAACGTTTCTCTATTTCAAAGCACAAATCATGAAATTGTTGGGCTATCCCAGTGGCTATAACTCTCATGTGAACAAAAGTCTCTTGCTTCAAGTATTGCTATTCAGTTGACTATGGGGGTTATTCAGCTGGGATCACTCCTGTGATCCTCAGTGCAGTTTCCCAATAATCTAAAAACTGCGCATGTGCAGCAGCAGGACCAATTTTACATATGTGCAGAACAGGTCCTGCGATCACATCGAAGCATTATGAATGCCTTTTTCCTAGTAAAATGGGAGGACCAGAAGCCTGACGACCTGATTTGTGTGTTACTGTGGCCCAGCAGAACGATGCAGAAATCATGGCACTGCTAGTTAGGGGCTGCAGTATACTTGCCTGCTCTCCCGAAAGATGCGGGAGACTCTCTATTTTTCGTTGAGTCCCCCCGCACCCCCAGAAAAGTAGGCAGATCTCCTGCATCCTGCCAACATCCTAGTGAAGCGGGCAGGATGGAAAGATAATCACCATTAATCATGGCACCTGCAGGAGGGAGTGGGGCTAAAATGACATGAATATTGTAATTTTAGCCCCATCCCCTCTCCGCAGACCCATGAATTGTGGTGTTTTGCAGAAATGGGGTACAGGGGCTGAATGACGTCTGATCCCAGTGCCCCCCCTCCCCCCCCACCCCCCCCACAATGTGCACAGCACCGTCTGTTCTCTGGGCTTCTCCCAGAGAGGAGAAAAGAACAGTAGGCAAGTATGAGCTGCAGTGATGTAGATAGCGGCACTACACCTCCTGGAAATCCCACTTTTATCACTTAGGTGAGACGTCAGCAAGTACATTGCATAGGGCCTGATTCCGAGTTGGATGGAATGCCAATGTAGTTTTTTTTGTAATATTGTGCATGCATCTAAGTCACACCACGCATGAGTCCTGATTGTGTTTTCTTACAGGGTCGCAGTTGAAAGTTCAGACTCACGCACGGAGAAGGTAGTTGAAAATGTGTTGGGCAGCATAGGAAAATGCAGGGGGGTTTCTGGTTGCCTTGAAACCAGAGGTGTAGCTAGGTGCCATGGTGCCCGGAGCAAGGGTATGTTTTGGCATCCCCTACCCTGCATTGAATTGTGGGCATGTTACATTTGAAATAAAAAATATTTAAAAATCCTAAATTGGTGACAGGGTCGGTTCTAGACCTTGTGGATCTCAGGGCAAAAGTTTCCCCATGTTTAAAATAGGGACAGTACGCACCTAAGGCGCGCAACAAAAATATTGGGACCTAGCTTCTTATGAAATGGGTGTGGCCACAGAATAGTTCCAATTCAGATTGCACCTTAAAGTATTGTTCGTTATTCACATTACACCAAAATAGTGTCTGTTAGTCACTTTACGCCACACAGTAGAGCCACTTATACATGTTACACAACACAGTAAAGCCCCTTATACATGTTACGCCACACAGTAAAGCCCCTTATACACGTTAAGCCACAGTAGAGCCATTTATACACGTTACACCACAGTAGAGCCGCTAATACATGTTAATCTGCAGCAGCAGCTGGGACAGAGAGAGTTGCTGCAGCAGCAGGGGCAGAAAGAGGTGCTGCAGCTGCTGGGGCAGAGAGTAGTATAGAAGAACAGAAGTAACCCTGCTGCACAGCTACACGCAGACATTGAGACATATAAAGAGGGCAGCAGAGCTCCGGCATGTGCTGGTTGTCCGTGTCTCCTGCTGTCGCCTATGGCCTGCCCTGTTCCCTACATAGTCAGTGTGCGCCCTTCTGCTTCTCCTTCTCCTGCTCTGCAGCTGCCTGTACAGCGGCCCGTGGTATAGTGGATGGAGAGAAGGGTGCAGGTGGCTATGCGCCCTCTACCTTTTCCAGCACCCGGAGCTCGCGCTTCACTGGAGCCACCCTCGCTACACCCCTGCTTGAAACCCCCCCTCCATTTGGCCAGCAGCTCAAATTATAACAATTATATCAAAATAGCAATAGTCTATAATATGATTACTAGATTACTGGAGCTGCCAGCACAACATGCAGTTTAAGGGAAACAGTGGTAGCAGTTTCTTCTACCAAGTTTTCTGTGTGCATGATCTGAGCCCTCAGTCAGTGCACAGGACCAGAGAGTAGCTGCCAGGTAGAAGAGACAGATGCCTTCCCATGAGTAGGGAGAATATGTGCATACAAAAAAAACAGTGTGTGTGTATATATATGTATATGTTCAGGGTCTGTACTAGGTTCTTCTACCACTCAGCCAGACTGACTGACTTGCTCCAATGTTCCGCAGAGCAGGAGATTGTGGATTGCATTTGGAAACCTCCCTCTAGAAATCGTGCGTTTGCCCCCGGGAGGGGACTGTTCTGATGTACGGAGATGATTCATGAAATGATGAATGGTCTATACTCCCGAAATGATGAATGCTCCTGATCAGCAAAGCAGTGTGCCCTCAGCTTGATCTCCTGTCAACATCCTCGCACACACTGTGCTAAAACAGGTTTGTGTGTACAGGCTTCTATGAGATCGGCAGGTTGGCCCGACAAATACTAAACAGTACATAAGATGCAACCTCCTGAACCCAGCTGTTGCTGAAGCGTTAAAGACCGTCTTTCAGCTAACACTCCTGTAATGGTATAGCATATACACCTATTCAATGGTCTACCAGATCACCCGATAATGGGAGAAAGGGGCAGACGATTGTATAGGTGTGTACCCAGACACTGCTTCCGACTAAGGCCACATAGAGGCAAGGGGAGGCTTGCCACTCAGGGGGCGTGTCATGCTCTACCCAAAGAGCGAGTCTCGCTCCACCAATGGGTGTGTCCTGCAGTGTCATTTCCTCCTGAGCCCCCATGTCATGCCTAGCCCCCATAGTAGTGTTATCAGCCCCAGAGTCCCACTCTCCATGTCTCTCTGCCCCATAGCCGCCCCTAGGCATAGGCAACAAAGTCAAATGCCTAGGGGCATTCCAAGCCTAGGACCAGCGGAGGTTTGGGGCACTTGGATTGCTTCTTTGGCTACCATGATCGGAGCTCCGATTGGGCAGCTTAGAATGCAACAGAGAGCAGACAGTGTGCAGCAAAAGACAGCCACACCAACCTCCCCCCCCCCCCAAACCCCCCGCAACCGCTGCCCACAGTTCCAGCACCTTGGAGCCAGCAGCTGCAGGGCACTGGAAGGCTTCACTTCTGCGCCGAGTGATGTCATGGGTCAAGTGTCATCCCCACCACTGCACCTAAGCCAGCCGAGTAGCTTGCAGGCGTCACTCTGCAGTACTGTTGAGTCTAACAGCTGATGATCTGAATGCAGCGACTGTGTCCTGCTGAGAGTGCTTCTTTAAATAGAAATAATATATTTTGATTACGCCTCATATATTTGTGGACCCTCTGGTGTGCGTGTGTGTGTGTATATATATATATATATATATATATATATATACACACACACAGAGAAAGAACCCAGGCGGCACTCAGAGACTTGTAACAGCAATCATATATTTGTGCAAATAGTGCAAATCATATCAACGTTTCGGGGACCTGGTCCCCTTCTTCAGGACCAGGTCCCCGAAACGTTGATATGATTTGCACTATTTGCACAAATATATGATTGCTGTTACAAGTCTCTGAGTGCCGCCTCGGTTATTTCTCTGCATACCACCGGTTCCCGGTTGGGGAGGGCACCAGAGCAGCATCAGTCCAGCATTGGACTACATGGAGTGCCGGAGCAGCTGTTTATTCTATATATATATATGTCACTTTGGAAATAGACACTGCGGTTGGCAGTGTACAGCACCATGTCACTTTATCTATTCCCATGAAGAAGATATTCGAAACAGCTGTCGGAATGATAAGTACTCATTGATCTGTTCATGTTGCTACCATCATGTGTGCTATATGCTTGTTGCCTTTTTTAATGAATTTTTTGGACAAGTAAAACCTCTTTTTGCATCTAAGCTGTGTGCTGGTTCTTCTGGGTTCAATCGCTTTTGTGGTTATTCTTGGATTTTTTTCTATATATATATATATATATATATATATATATATATACTAGTTGAATACCAATGCTTTGTTGCAGAATTTAAAGAGTAATGCCAATCTTTGTCAGGCCGCACCCCGGGCTTCCCCGGATTGATGCTGTCAAAATGCTGGCGCTGAGGAGAAAAATTAGCCTCCTTCTCTGCCCCGTCCCGCCTCTGATGCTGCCCTGCTCAGTGCTATAAATGCTGGGACAACAGGCCAAGCTCCGCCCACTGTATGTTAACTATGTTAGGTTTGCAGGCTGACTCTATGTCACAGGGCCCTAGGGCTTCTTGCTTAGCTTCGACACTAAAGTATGCCTCTGCCCCTACCCGTGTGTGCATCTACCCTTACCCATAGGTGCCTCTGCCCTTACCCGTGTGTGCCTCTACCCTTACCTGTGGGTGCCTCTGTCTCTACCCAAGTGTTCCTCTGCCCCTACCTGTGGATGCCTCTGCCCCTACCTGTGCATGCCTCTATCCTTACCTGTGGGTGCCTCTGCCCCAACCCTCTGCTCCTACTTGTGGGTGCCTCTGCTCCTACTCATGTGTGTCTCTATTCTTACTTGTGGGTGCCTCTGCCCCTACCTGTGTGTGCCTCTGCCCCTACCCGTGCGTCCCTCTGCCCTTACACAGGGGTGCCACTGCCCTTACCCGTGTGTGCCTCTGCCCTCACACATGGGTGTCTCTGCCCTCAGACGTGTGTGCCTCTGCCCCTACCTGTGTGTGCCTCTGCCCCTACTCATGTGTGCCTCTGTGTAAATTGCTCCAGGCATTCCAGAGTTATGCCAAAAACTATGGATTTTTACATGTCACCCCCTTCCCATTCCCACTGCTAGGGGTGCTAGGAGTGTCCAACCCTCACAGTATTTCTTTCCAGATTGCAAGGCATTTGTGTACCAAGTTTGGTGTAAATTGCTCCAGGCATTCCAGGGTTAAGGTGCATACAGACTGGGCGTTTTTGCCCAGCGTGTATGCACAGTGATGATCGTGGACATCGCTGGCAGGAAAATAGCTCAGCGCATACACACTGAGCTGTTTTCACTGTGCCAGCGGTGTCCAAGGGGAGGGGAAAGGGGGGTGAAGCACTTTCCACAGTAGGAGACTGTGGAAAGTGCTTCACTCGGCTATACAAACAGCCTGACGAACGGCAGCGGCTAGCGATGATGCGGAAGTGTGCATCAGCGCTCACCGCTAGCCCATACACACAGGACCGAGTTTAAGCTCAAAGTAGCTCAAAATGCCAAAAGTGAGCTACTTTGAGCTCAGAATCGCCCAGTGTGTGTGTGGGCCTTTATGCTGGAACATATATACATACATACATACATCCGTATATATACAGATATGGATGGTGTAATGGGCATTACGGATGGTGTAATGGTTAGCATTACTGCCTCAGAGCATTGAGGTCATGGGTTCGATTCCCACCATGACCCTTAACTGTGTGGAGTTTGTATATTCTCCCCGTACTTGCATGGGTTTCCTCCGGGTACTCTGGTTTCCTCCCACAATCCAAAAATATACTGGTAGGTTAATTGGCTCCCAACTAAAAAATTAACCCTAGTGTGAATGTGTCTGTCTGTGCACATGTGATAGGGAATATAGATTGTAAGCTCCACTGGGGCAGGGACTGATGTGAATGACCAAATATTCTCAGTAAAGCGCTGCGGAATATGTGTGCGCTAAAATAGCAAAAGCTGCTACTGATAAAATTGCATGTGTAGCGCCGCCCAGAGATCCAATTGCTACTGAATTGCAATTGTATCAGAGAATCCGAAAATAGAGGTAGACCCCCTGCATACGCAGCCAGGCTGGTGGCATGTTTGAAGGAAATGCTGGTGACTCCATCCGACCGCCTCAAAAACACCTGCGTTTCCCCGCAACACTTCCCACCAACCCTGCATCACCACCCCCAACCGCCAGTCATTCACTATGAGATTGCATCCTGGTGGGACGCAATTGCATTGTGATAGGTCTCTCATGCACAACGCGGTCAAAGCGCATGAGCAGTCAGATAATAATTGGCCGATCTGCGTATATGCAAGATTGCAACCAACTCTGACTAACCCCCTTAATATGGATTGCAATGCAAGGTTGAAGTAGGTAGACATCAAGCTAAACGTGGAAACACCTGCCTCAAACTTATTGCAGCTTTGTTTGTCACATTTTTTTTTTTTAGGTCTGCCCTATATATTTGCAAATAATTAGCATTAATTAATTATTAAGTTAATTTATTTCACATATAAATCCGTTTGCAACTCACTTACCATCTAATGATTTTTCCAGTCTGTGCAGTCTGTGCGTATCCCAGAACCTACTCCTACAGTCAGAGGCGTAGCGTGGAGACATGACACCCGGAGCAGGGTCATGTCACGGCGCCCCCACCCACCACCACACACACATACATACATACATACATACATACATACATACATAAATTCACACACATTTAGGCACAGACATACATAAAAACACAAATACAGTATACACAGATATATATACACACACACATTGTCGAAGTCAAAAATATTACATAAAGAGAACATACAAACTACACACATATAAGTCGCTATACTTGCAAATACGCGCAGCGAGCACAGCAATATATGGTAATACACGCATTTACACGGACATGCCACAGAGATGGATTCGACACTTATCTCATACAGTACATAATTATAATAATATCAAGCGCCAGACATCATAATGATTTAGAATTGTATATGATGGAGTGGTGTCATGTATGTGTATTATTTGAATGAAACCAGATAGACTGGTCATGTTTACTATTGAAACGACCAGATTAATGTGTGGATTCATTTGATACTTGTTATTAAGTTGTAGGACATTGCAACACGGAATTATGATTAAATGTATAAAAGCAAAAATCACTTTTATTAGCACAATAGATACTCCAAACAGGTAATGAACAGGAAACTCAGGCCAGCCCCTTTGGACGTCCCCAAGGCTGAACCTGTTCAGCATATACAAAGGAACTGGTGACTCATCGTGAATCCCTCCCCCAGAAACTAGATAACACATTGACCACACAGGAAGTTAGTGGCTGTAAGGTCTGAGACGATGATGGACTTGCTGGCAGATCAGTTCCTGTATTTATTTACAGAGAGAGAGAGTGATATGGAAAGACGAATTTATATAACTTAAGGATAATGGTATTGCATGCTGGCATGTAACTGTATGTAACTATGTATTAACTGCTTACTGTGTGAGTTGTAATCATGTAACTATAGGTATACTGTACTTTGTAATATATATTGAATCCATATTATTATTATTACATTTTATTTATAAGGCGCCACATGTGTTTCGCAGCGCCGTACAAAGGACAGTACAGGGAGACAAAACATAGCATTATAGTAAATAAATAACAGAAATAGAGTACAGGTAACAGAGCACCACACGTTCTCAAGACATAATACAGCTAAGATGTAAGTATTGATGGAGTGATCATCGTACTACTAGAGGCTGGTGGCCATAGATGGAGATGAGCCTTTCCTTGCAGGATAAAGATGGTCATTGAGTAGGGGAGAGCTGCGAGTGAAATGTGTCAAGACGAGGGCTTAGATAACAAGAGGAAAGAGAGCCCTGCTCTGAAGAGCTAACAATCTAGTGGGGAGGGGCGACAGACAGATGACAAGAGGTGCAGGCAAGTGGGAGGTAGCCAGATGGCAGTATGCAAGCAAAGCTGAGGTGTTCACAGCATGAGGCAGGGGGGTGGAGGCGCGGCTTCAGCACTGGGTTATGCATCAGGAGGGTATGCTTTGATGAATAGGTGGGTTTTAATGCCCGTTTGAAGCTTTGCAAGGTCGGGGAGAGTCTAATGGAGCGGGGGCAAGCGTTCCACTGAAGGGGTGTAGCACGGGCAAAATCCTGAACTCGTGCATGGGAAGCAGTGACCAGGGCGTTGGAGAGGCGACGGTCATTAGTCGACCGTAGGGGGCGGGAGGGAGTATGAAGGGAAAGGAGGTTGGAGATGTAGGGAGCAGTGGAATTAGAGATGGCCTTGTATGTGAAGGTGAGGAGTTTGAAGAGGATTCTGTAGGGGAATGGGAGCCAGTGTAGATTTTGTCAAAGGGGAGTGTCAGATGTGGTGCGGCGGGAGAGGAAGATAAGCCTAGCTGCGGAGTTCAGGACAGATTGGAGGGGAGCAAGATGGGAGCAAGCGAGGCCAGTGAGGAGAACATTGCAGTAGTCAAGTCGTGAGATGACCAGTGAGTGGATGATGAGTTTAGTTGCACTCTGGGAGAGAGATGGCCTGATACGAGCAATGTTGCGTAGCTGGAAACGACAGGATTGTGCCAGAGCTTGGATGTGGGGTGCAAAGGAGAGGGAGGAGTCAAGAGTGACGCCCAAGCAGCGGAGTTGGGGAACAGGGCAGATGGTGGTGTTGTCAACAATGATGGAGATATTGGTCGGGGGGTGTTGCTCTGGATGGGGGGAAGATGATGAGTTCAGTTTTGTCCATGTTGAGCTTTAGAGAGCGTTCAGACATCCAGGAGGAGATTGCGGAGAGGCAGCTGGAAACCTGACAGAGGACAGAGGAGGACAGATCAGAAGATGAGAGATAGCGTTGTGTGTCATCGGCATAGAGGTGGTATTGAAGGCCAAATGAGTTAATGAGCGCACCCAGGGAAGAGGTGTACAGGGAGAACAGAAGGGGTCCAAGGACAGAACCCTGAGGGACACCAACAGGAAGGATGGAAGGGTGTGAGGTGGTGCTGGAGGCAGACACAGAGAAGGAGCGGTTAGTTAGGTAAGAAGAAAACCAGTCAAGGACAGTGCTAGAGAGGCCAGCGTTTTGGAGTGTGCGGAGGAGGAGAGGATGATCTACGGTGTCAAAGGCAGCAGAGAGGTCCAGAAGGATGAGCAGAGAGAAGTGGCCCCTGGATTTGGCCGAAAGCAGGTCATTGGTGACTTTCACCAGGGCAGTCTCAGTTGAGTGGAGTGGGCGAAAGCCAGATTGTAGTGGATCGAGGATGGAGTTGTCAGAGAGGTAGCTTGTGAGACAGCTGTAGACTAGTCGTTCAAGTAATTTGGAGGCGAAAGGGAGAAGAGAGATGGGGCGGTAGTTAGTGGGTGATGAGGGGTCGAGGTTGGGTTTTTTGAGAATAGGTGAGACCAGAGCATGTTTGAATGGCGAGGGGAAGATGCCGGTAGAGAGGGACAGGTTAAAGAGGTGTGCAAGGTGGGAGCAGGCAGTGTGGGAGAGGGAGCGGAGAAGACCAGAGGGAAGGGGGTCCAGGGGGAAGGGGGTCCAGGGGTGGGGGGATAAGATGAGGGAGTGGACTTCCTTTTCTGAAGTGGGACGGAATAACAAATATATACTTATAATAACAAATATATACATCAATGAGCTTTGGAACTCAGATAATGTGTGGGTGTATTGTTTTCTCTTATGGGATACAGTGTTTTGCGATGTATAGCGCACATTCATGGGATATGGTAATAAGAGATGCAGGCATTTACAATATATATTAGAGCGGGCATTTTAAATATTTGAGAGAAATCAATTTGGCATTCACAACATAAACACACAAATATACACACACAGATATACACAGACATACACATATACACACAGACATACATAAACACACACATATACTCACACATACTGTATACAAAGATATATATACACACACACATGCATGTATACACATTAGCACACACACATTTACACACAAACACATTTACACATAAACACACAGTATACACAGACATAACCACACAGTATTCACACAGTAATTCTCACCAAGAGGGCAGCAGCAGAGCAGCTCCTCATTCTAGCCTGGAGGGGCGGAGCTTCTATGTGATTGACAGGCTGGACCTTCGTGGGTAGAAAGAAAGGACTGAGGAAAGGGAACGGGTGGCCACCACACTGCCTGCATGTTCCAGATCACTGAATGCAGATCCCTGACAGCCAGGAAAGTTCTTCTGACAAGCCTCCAAACCTCCTCACTTCCCTAGCAACACACCACACTGCACTGGACTCTCTGCACCGTGCAATCAGTGATCTGCAACATGCAGGCAGTGTGGTGGCCACCCCTTCCCTCTCTTCTAGTCATTTCCTTCTACCCCTGCCCGAGATCCCGGCTCTCAGCTGTGCAGTGAGCCGGCGCCTTCAGTCCCCAGCGGCGCCTGGAGCTAGAGCTCCACTTGTTCCACCCTCCCTACGCCCCTGCCTACAGTGTGATGGAATCAGGCTGATTGGGGCAGGAGCTGATGCCACACATCCTCTCTGAAAACATTTGATCACGCCTGCATTTTTCCTGACAG